>NC_092764.1:74196448-74443948 GCF_047496795.1 Chiloscyllium punctatum
TACACTTCCATTTGATTTCCTCAGGATTCTGAACTCTAAACAGGACCAGATCATGTCTTACTAACCTAAAGTTTTAAGCAGGTGATGAAGGTGAATGTTCAGGGTAGAGCAGTGGATGTTGCCTACATGGATTTTGGTTAGGCTTTCAACAATATCGCTCATGGTAGGCTCATCCAGAAGATGAAGATGCACGGTTTCACAGTTCGGCACAACATAGAAGGCCGAAGGGCCTGTGCTGCGCTGTAATGTTCTATGCAATGTTTTATGTTCGATGGGATCCACAGTGACTTGGCAGTGTAGATTCAGAATTGGCTTGATCATAGAAGGCAGACGGTAGTGATGGGAGGGTGTTTTTCAGCATGGAGGTCTGTGACTAGTGGTGTTCTGCAGGGATCTGTACTGGGACCTCTGCTGTTTGTGATATATACACACACACACACATAAGATGAGTGGGTTAGTAAGTTTGCATATGATATAAAGATGGGTGGAGTTGTGGATAGTGTAGAAGGTTGTCAAAGGATACAGCGCGATACAGATCAGTTGCAGATATGGGTGGAGAATTGGCAGACGGAGTTTAATTTTGATAAGTATGAGGTGCTGTATTTTGGGAGGTCAAATGTTAAGGAAATGTATACAGTTAATGACAGGACCGTGAACAGCACTGATAGACAGAAGGATCTTGGGGTTCAAGTCCCTAGCTTCCTGAAAGTGGCCACACAAGTAGATATGATGGTAAAGAAGGTGTAAGGCATGCTTGCCCTTATTGGTCGGGGAATTGAGTACAAAAGTCAGGATGTCATGTTACAGCTTTATAAGACTTTGGTTAGGCCACACTTGGAGTATTGCGTTCAATTCTGGTCACCACATTACAGGAAGGATGTGGAGGTTTTGGAGAGGGTGCTGAAGAGTTTTACCAGGATTAGAGGGTATGAGCTAAAAAGAGAGGCCCATTGAGTCTGCACCGACCCTCGAAAGAGGATCCCACCCAGACCCACCCCCAATCTCTGTAACCCTGTGTTCCCCATGGCTAATCCCCGGACACTATGGGCCATTTAGCTTGGCCAATCCGCCTAATCTACACATCGTTTGACTGTGGGAGGAGAGGCTAGAAAAACTCAATTTGGTTGCTCTGGAGCAGTGGAGGCTGACGGGAGACTTGATAGAAGTCTATAAAATTATGTGAGGCGTAGGTAGGGTTGACAGCCAGAATCTTTTTCCCAGAGTTGAAATGTCTAATACTAGGAGGCATGCATTTAAGGTGAGGCGGGGGGTGGGGGGTGGAATTCAAAGGAGATGTGAGGGGGAAGTATTTTGCACACAGAGAGAGGTAGGAGTCTGGAACATGTTGCCAGTGGTGGTGGTGGAGGCAGATACGATAGGGGTATTTAAGGGACTTCTAGATAAGCACATGAATATGCAAGGAATGGAGGGATATAGACCAAGGGCAGGCTGAACGGATTAGTTTAATTTAGCGGCATGTTTGGCACAGCACCGTGGGCCAAGGGCCCGTGACTTGGCTGTACTGTTCAATGTCCTACCAGCTTCCCCAAGATTCCTGATCCCTGAAGCCATGCTAGTAAAGCTCTTCTGAACAGTCTGCAAAGCCTTCATGTACATAGGTTCACAGAACTGGAAACCATGGTTGTTGTCGGGCTGAGTTGTTTTTATGTGTTCATTAATATGTTTTGGCTTTTATATTTTATACTTTTAGTTTTAAAGCCCATCAAAAGTGCAGATTTCAGTTTGATTCACTTTACAACTAGAGCTTTGCCAGGCCCCCTCATATTTTACAAACAGCTCCAGGTTTTGTTAAAACCTGGCTTATTATCAAAATAATCTTTTATTTTTAACTGTTTTCCTTATAATTCTTTCCCCTTTCAATCTAACTAACTTATTTATGAGGTGGTGCAGTCGTACAGTCATAACACCTTGGTAATTTCAATCGACAAGTGAGACATCTGAACTCATTCGAAAGCAGAGTTAGCAGAATTCATCAATATCCTCAATGATCAATTCTCCATTAAACTTAAAGCCACAACATGCACATATAAAATTCTTAGATACAGAATTTGAATTGGTACAAGAGATCATTTATGTTTCTGTGGATGGTCTCAATGGATTGATGATGGCCCAGGCCATACAATCCTAGACAAGAGGTGCCCAAACCCCTGACTGATGCTCGCACATCTCCCTGTCTGTGTTATCTCTATTTTCCCCTGGATTAGCTACTACAGAGCCACAGGAGATATATTACATGGCTTTCTTCCCAGGCTGCAGAGAGCATGTACTTCATGACCAGACTCCTGACTATGGCTAATCATAGCATCCCCACAGCGCAGAAAGAGACCATTCTGCCCATTGAGTCTGCACCGACCCTCGAAAGAGGATCCCACCCAGACCCACCCCCAATCTCTGTAACCCTGTGTTCCCCATGGCTAATCCCTGGACACTATGGGCCATTTAGCTTGGCCAATCCGCCTAATCTGCACATCTGCAAACCAGAGGGAATGCACACAGTAGAGATTGTGCAAATTTCACACAGACAATCGCCCGAAGGTGGAATCGAAGCTGGGTCCCTGACGCTGTGAGGCAGCAGTGCTAACCACTGAGCCAACATGCTGCCCCAAATTGAAGACAAACAATCAGGTTTGTCCAGGATCAATGTCAAGGTGAAGTTGCCACAGTCGCAGTGGGCGATAGGATTGCTCTCTTATTTAAGAGGGAGAGTGAGAGATGACAGGTTGTGGTTTAACCCAAGGGTCCCCACACCTCAGGTGAAGGGAGACGGTGAGAAGGAGATTCCTTCATGGTAACCTCAGCTAGTGTGGGAATTGAACCTATGTTGATAGAGTCAGTCTGCCTAGCACACCAGCTATCCAAGTTACCAGCCCTTTCATATCAATGGCACTTGTTACTAACATGCAGTACACTCTGTCTTGTTAACTGCAAGACACATCTAGTTAGCCCAGGTAGTCATGTCCCTCCACAACACTAGACAAAGCAGGACCTGTCGATCCCTAAATTTAGAGGGTGGTAACAAGGATTCCTTCATGTGTAGAAGCTTTCCCAGCATTAGTGAGCTGGCATAGTCCATTCAACACCCTGTGCTTAGCCTCATTTTAATAATGTGGAGGTGCCAGTGCTGAAATGGGTTGGACAATGTCAAAAATCACATGACACCAAATTATAGTCCAACGGGTTTATTTGAAAACACTAGCTTTTGGAGCGTAAGCGATGAAGGAGCAGTGCTCCAAGAGCTAGTGTTTTCAAATAAACCCATTGGACTATAACCTGGTGTTGTGTGATTTTTGACCTTGTCTTTTTAATGGGTTCATGAGCTAGCATTGCAATCTGATTCATGTAGTCCCATTTGCGCCCAGAAAATTAAGTGCAATAATACACTCCACTGGTGGAGTGGTTCACTTTCAACAGTCCCGTCTTTAAACAGAAGTCCTGTCTGCTCTTTCCCGATGTCATTGTGATTTCTTCAAGTTACTTGTCCAATGGGACTGCAATGCGATCAAACATACTTGCTCCCATAACTTCTGTCACTCTTGCCTTTCAGTGCAGCAATACTTCCTTAATATTCTCCTTGAAGTTACCCAATTTCTTGAATGGGACATCAAGCCACCCGATTGCTACTCAGAGGGCAGCACATTCAGTGCTGTCATTTGGCCAAACCTCATGGGGGTCTGAAGCACAGAATCAGCACGTGGGTGAGTAAGCTATTTCCCCCGTTCGCTGCTTTGTAATTAGCATTGATTTCTGTTGGGAAAGCCAATTTATGCATCAAAGTATAGTGCAAATGAGTGAAACTGCACAGACATTTGGAGCGCACTTGACATGCATTTAGCTACAGTCTGTTCAGGAAAGCAGACATTTAGCAAACTGACTTAGCAAAAATGACGCTGTAGTAAACAATAATTCACTACTGTGTTAAATGGTGTTCAACATGAATTGAAGTATTCTTGGCAAAAGCTATAATGGAACTTCTAAAACCTGTGTAATATTAACCCATTGTACCTGCAAGGTTATGAGGTTGTATAATATTTTAATACTTATTAACTGTTTCATTGTTTGACCTCTTAGATTTTCAAGTTGGCACCAACCCTTGAATGATTTGAGTAGAATCATTAATCTGCTATTCTTGCACAGCGTCACGACCTGCCTGATCTGATGATAACTGACTTTGTTAGTGCTGTTGAGTTCCAATGGTTCTGTCAATATCATCAATGACAACAGAAGTCAATAGGACAGTAAAGTTAAAAATAATTCATTGCAGTGGGGGATTCACGTCTCTGCATAGAAACATAGAAAACATGTGCAGGAGGAGGCCATTCGGCCCTTCGAGCCTGCTGCACCATTCAATATGACTGTGGCAGATCATGCAATCTCAGTATCCCATTCCCACTTTCTCTCCATTCCCCTTAATCTCTTTAGCCTCAAGGGCCATGCCCAGCTCCCTCTTGCATATATCTCATGAACTGGTCCCAGCAGCTTCCTGTGGGAGAGAGTTCCACAGGTTCACAACTCTCTGAGTGAAGAAATCCTTTCTCATCTCAGTCCTGAATGGCTCACCCCTTAGTCTTAGTCTACGACCCCTCGTTCTGAACATATCCCACATCAGGACCATTCTTCCCACATCTATCCTATCCAGTCCCATCAGATGTTACGTGTTTCCATGGGATTCTCCCCTGCATCCTTCTGAATTCCAGTGAGTACAAGCCCAGTCAATCCAGTCTTTCTTCATATGTCAGTCCTTCCATCCTGGGAATCAGGCTGGTGAACCTTTGCTGGACTCCCTCAATAGCAAGGATGTCCTTCCTCAGAGTAGGAGACCAAAACGGCACACTACCTTGAGCTCCTGTTTGAAGAGGCCACTTGTTAATGAGATACTAGTCTACCTTAATAGAGAAAACATTTGCTGGTCCACTTCTATTATGGATTTTAAAGTGTTGCTGAGAGTGATCATCATGGGGTATGCCATTAGCTTTGCTGTAACAATGATATCTCCTGTAGCTATGACTTTGAACTGTTGTAATTAATCTTCTCTCAATGGCACAGTCCTTGGAAATTACTCATTTTGCAGCCTGAGTCAATCTCATAGAAGCTGGAAATGTGACATGGATGGTTTGGAAGCCAAGTCTGGAGACTCTTTTGGGAATATGTTCCTAGGTAATGCTGTAGGTAACTGAGAGAGTGTAATGTAACTCTAATAGCATTACAAGGTGAGCCCTATGTCTTTACACTGGCTCATCATACACTATATTTCAGAGCGATTTTATGTGACAACAGCACTTCAGAGAATGAATGGGAGCAATTGGAATGTTTTGCCGTATAATGGAACACGTCAGTCAGATTGTCTTATGTTTCATCCCTTTCCTTATCCCTATCAGAGCTACAAAGCAGAGATTTCTGCTGAAGTACTGGCAAAGTCAGCTTGATGCCTGGGTTTTGTGCACTATCTCACTGGACAGCTGAACAAAAGAAGAATAAGGGCTGGAAGCAGGTCACAGTTCGGCTTGAGAGGAAAGGTGTGAGACCCAGGAGCTCGTCCTGACCCAGGCAGATCAATTATCTTTTTTTATCAACCATTTTTAAATGCCAATACATTTCGGTCGAACAGCTGAAGCTCACCACCAGACCTATCTCGAGGGATATAACGGATTTCACTGGTGCAGCACCCAGACAGACTTGAACAATGGGATCCAGTCTGATTGTGCTCTTCCTCATCTTCCTGTCCAGCCTCCAGCTGCACTAGATTGTGGCTGCAATGCAAAGGATACTTTTATCATCTTTCTAATTACTGTCTGTTTGCTGCTTCCTGGATATTACTGTTCAGTTGGTGAGGGGGGGAAGGGTTGATGGTTAGATCTAGACTGGCGATTGAAGAAATGAATATCATTCAAAGTGATATCAGTGTCAACGTCCTGACCTGCTCTGTCACTGACCTCTCCAACACTGGCCACAGATCGGAGAGCTGCCCAACCCCAGGTTCGGAATAGCATTGAGCATAGGCAGCTACTCATCCAGCCCTGCTCTGGACCAGCTCCACTAAATTCTCCGGTCGAACATTAAAACAGGCAGTGAAGAACCCAGTGTGGTTACCATGGCACTGCCAAAGATGTCTGTGTACAACAAACAGCAACTTGAATGTACATGAACATGATCAGAATTAGGAGAAAGTGAGGTCTGCAGATGCTGGAGATCAGAGTCGAGAGTGTGTTGCTGGAAAAGCACAGCAGGTCAGGCAGCATCCGAGGAGCAGGAGAGTCAACCTTTCGGCCATAAGCCCTTCATCAGGAAGGGCTTATGTCTGAAACATCGATTCTCCTGCTTCTCGGATGTTGTCTGACCTGTTGTGTTTTTCCATGATCAGAATTAGGTTTTATTGTCACTTGTACTCAAGTGCAGTGAAAAGGGTACAAAGCTGCAATTCTCTGGCACGCTCTTATTTTTTTAAAAAAGCAATCAAAAACTAAAGCAACCACTTAAGATACAAAAGTCAGAATTAAATATGAAAAAAGCAGGACTGAAAAATAAGTCTGAACCATGGAGAAAGGGGGAAGCGTGCAGATCTGGAAGTCTTACCTACCTCATGAGGTAACCTTATCTCCATAAGGTAAGCAGGTCCTCGTCCCAAAGCCTCAACTCTCAGTGCCATCGTAAGCCTTTAGTAAAGGCTCCCACTGTGGCTGTAGGCCCTCATTTAATCTAATGTCTGAGGGTTGTGAAGCAACGGAATTCAATTGAGTTAGTGACTGGACTAAGTGAGATAGATGGGCAATACGATTTGGTTATTGCTGATGTGAAGAATAATCACCAGGGTCTGGTTGGGCTGATTGGGTTGTAACCGAAACAGGCTTCTCTCAATGGATCCGAGTAAGTTAACTAATTCAGATGAAGGGAATTTGACCTGAAAGTGTCTCCAACTTCTCTGTGCACCATGTCCTTCAGCTATATCCATGGACTCACCTTCATGCACTGGACTTGCTCCCAGGTTGAACTTCTGCACCTGGTCCTCCAATTCCAGCCTGGTCTTCACATGCTGGTCATGTGTGACACTTCATGGAATATTTAAGGCAATAAATGGTACATGATCAAAAACTTGGACAAAAAGATAACTTTGGAATAACTTCTTTTGGAGGAAAGAGGCGTAAGGGCACTTTGAGAGGTTTCCAGAGCGATTTCCAGGGTCTGGCATTTGGACAGCTGCCAATACTTACTGTGTAAGGGTCTGAAAGGGTTAATTTTGCCAGAGTGCCAACAGCGCCACCCACTGTGAGGAGGACTGGAGGGAAAAGGAATTTAAACCAGACAGAATTAAGAACCTGTAGAAGAATGTATGCCGTACCTCAGTAACATGTAAATAGTTGCAGAGACTGTACCAGAGACTCCTGCAGTGAGACAGGAAGGTAGCTACCCTCATTCACTCTAAGGGACATGGGCTTATGTTGACCTGTAGCTGGAGGGTGTGGGTGTCACTACAGAAAATAGCAATGAAGGGATTAGAGGCGGGGAGGTGCTAGAGATCAGAATTAGAGGAAAGGATTTTGAAGGGTGGGAGGAGGTTGCAAAAATGGGGCGAGAGGGGTCCAAGGCAGGATCAGAAAAGGAAGGTGAGGATTTTACAACCAAGGTGTCAATGCACCAGAAGCCAATGGAGCTCAGCAGATGGTGGGGGATTATGACCCGGCATGAGGGGCAGCGAGGTGTTTGCTGGGAAGGCAGACTGTGAGAGCCCCCCCCCCCCCCCCCAGAACGGTCCAGCCTGGAAATAACATGTGACTTCTAGCAGCCAATGGGCCTATGGGAACTTTAAGTCTGAGGAGCCCATGTGGGTAGGATGTGGACTCCTCTGTATATACCATGCTGCAGAAACAGCTAGGTGAGTAATCCCAGGGTACCACCAGTCTGCCCTGTCCAGGAAGTATTAACCCTCTGAGAGCCATGCACTGAGATCAACTTGAGCCACTGTCATAGCATCATACAGTCCCTACCATGCACATAGAGGGCATTCGGTCCATTGGGTCGGCACCGACCCTTCGAAGAGCATCCTTGTAACCCTGCATCTCCCATGGCTAATCCATCCATCCCTGGACACTACGGGGAATTGTGTACGGCCAATCCGCCGAACCTGCATATCTTTGGATTGCGGGAGGAAACCGGAGCACCCGGAGGAAACCCACGCAGACACGGGGAGAATGATACAGAGCTAAAGGAGGGTCTGTACTGCCTTCAGGAATTGACCTCTCTGTTACCCTCACACTCTGTCTTTGCAATCCCTGTATAGTCTGACCTTTAGCAGCTCAGGGGCTCCAGCAACTTTCCCATTTTACCTTTATCATCGACTCTAACATCTTCTCATTGACTCTTCTCCCCTTTCCCCCTTATCTCCTGCCACCAATTCTCCCTTTGCAGTTTGTCAGATCTCTACCCGAACTGACAGCATTTCGATATGGTGCTGGTTCCTCTCTGAGAGCAGTGACTGACTATCTGTTAGAAGCTAGGCAAAAGTGAGGTCTGCAGATGCTGGAACTTAGAGTCGAGAGTGTGGTGCTGAAAAAGCACAGCAGGTCAGGCAGCATCTGATGAGCAGGAGAATCGACATTTCAGGTAAAAGCCCTTCATCAGGAATTCTGTCTGTTAGAAGCTGTTCTCTCCTACACAAACTGTTCCAACAGCTCAGGTTTCTCTGTCTATGCTTGCTTTTGGACTTACAATAAATTAGAAGTTGCTCTTAAGTCTTAAGTTGCTCTTAACTAATTTCATTTTTGAGTGTGCGCCAACTGTGATCAGGGAGACATTGCTAAATGTATGGCTTCTGATGTCTAATATGAGGGAAGACATTACATTGTATGACTAGACATGAGGTTATTACGAGAGTGTGGTGCTGGAAACACACAGCAGGTCAGGCAGCATCTGAGGAGCAGGAGAATCAGCGTTTCGGGGAAAAGCCCTTCATCAGGAATGAGGCTTGCGGCCGGGGAACTGAGAGATAAATGGGAGGGGGGGTGGGGTTTAGGGGGAGGTAGCTGGGAATGTGATAGGTCGATGAAGGTGGGGGAGAAGGTGATAGGTCGGAGAGGAAGGTGGAGTAGGTAGATGGGAAAGGTGATGGACTGGTCAAGAGGGCGGTGTCGGGTTGGAGGCTTGGAACTGGGATAATGTGGGAGAGAGGATAATATCAGAGTCGAGAGTGTGGTGCTAGAAAAGTACAGCAGGTCAGGCAGCATCCGAGGAACAGGAGAATCGATATTTTGGGCATAAGCCCTTCATTAGGAATGAGGCTTGTGGGCCGGGGGTGTTGAGAGATAAATGGGACGAGGTGGAGTTGGGGGCAAACTAGCTGAGAATGCAATAGATCTGCAGTCCTGACTTTTCTCCCACTAGATTGTTACCCAGAGATCACACCCAGTTCCCTTTGGTGAAATCATTAACGGCTTTCCATGCTGTAACTGAGGCCTATGGGCAATGCAACTGGTGCAGCCTCAGTCCTCTCTCATGCAGCTCCCCCTGCCACCTAGTCTCAAGTATCTTTCTTCTGTAGCCAAGGGACATATCCACCTTCCTCTTCCTGCATCAGTAGCTTCCTCTGCTGACTGTCTTCTGAGACCATCTCTCCCTTTTGACATGGTGACAGCTGGCACAATATTTTAACGGAACCGCTGATTCTTCCTCCTGGGCATTTTGAGTTTCAACATGATCATGCAAATAACTTTCCACAACCTTGCAATAAAGTTGTGAGTATTCCATCTGACGTTATTCAATCTTGCTGGCCTGATTTGCATCGGTTCTTGCAGTGCGTGTAGAGGCTGTGCCACCTCTACAGCTGCTAAGACCAATGCCTCTTTTTTTAAAATTCATTTGTGTTATGTGGGTATCACCGGCTGGGTCCAGTATTTATTGCCGGTCCCTAGTTGGCCCTTGAGAAGGTGGTGGTGAGCTGCCTTTGAGGACCACTGCCCATTTGCTGTAGGTTGAACCAGTAGGGAGGGAGTTCCAGGACTTTGACTGAGTGACCCAGTAGGAGCGGTGACATATTCCCAAGTCAGGATGGTGACTGGCTTGGAGGGGAACTTGCAAGGAGTGGTGTTCCCAAGTATCTGTTGTTCTTGTCCTTCTGGATGGAATTGGTCATGGATTTGGAAGGTGCTGTCTAAGGATCTTTGGTGGATTTTTGCAGTGCAGTTTGTTGACAGTACACACTGCTGCTACTGAGCTTCGGTGGAGGAGGGAGTGGATGCTTGTAGATGTGGTACCAATCAAGTGTGCTGCTTTGTCCTGGATGGTGTCAAGTTTCTTGAGTGTTGTTGGAACTGGACTCATCCAGACAAGTGGGGAGTATTCCATCACACTCCTGACTTGTGTCTTGTAGCTGGTGGACAGACTTTGGGGAGTCAGGAGGGGAGTTATTTATTGGAAGATTCCCTCTCTCTGGCTGTAAGAAAGGTCAATGGGTTTATGTGGCACGTCCAGTTGAGTTTCTGGTCAATGGTAAGCCCAAGGTTGCCGATAGTGCAGCTATTCGTGATGATACCACCAAGTTACTCAGTGTCCCCTACATTTAAGCTGAGGCCCAGCGGGAAAGCTGACTGGAATCAGTGACCAGGGGCACTGCACTATCCCAGCTCTTGACCATGTGGTGGGATCATGAGTCTGAGGAAAATCAGGAACAATAGACCGCTTCTTGCATCCACAGGTCAAGTGGGCCAGCTGTGGCACAGGGACAGCAGCTCAGTGTTGCAATGTGCCAGACTCTGGAATCATTGGTACCATACTATGGCTTTAAGAGGTGTGTTTTGTCCTGTCTTTATTTTATGAAGTGGAATGGAGACAGAGGTAATGAGACTTCTTTTCGAGGCTTTTTTTTGACTCTTCAATAAAAATGAATGGCAGGTCCTGAGAGCAAGGGAACCTTTAAAATCTGTATCTAGCATCACTTTGGTGTGTGCGGTGTAAAGCCCCCATCACATCAAGTCTCGGCCTAGACTCTAATGTAGTGCAGAGCCAACTCTCAAGCCTGTAGTCGGCAGTGGTTATGGTTGAATGAAGGCGTTATTGCTTCTGCTGGAAGTCTTAGATGGATACCTCAGGTGTGTACCTGTTCTTATTACTTGGGGAGGTCACAATTGTGAAGATTGTTACAAGGATTGTACAGACTTCACTTTAAGCTATATCTTTCAAACTTTTTCTCTTAAACTATCAAAGTTTGGTGATGAGTAGAAGCATTTCACTGTCTTTTGTTGTATTCCTCATGTGAAATTATACACGATAATAAAAATCATACATTCTCAGGTAGTGCAATCCAAACCATAACCACTTGGTCCTTGAGCAAACGTTTTTCTCACAACACTGCTGACTCTTTTGTCAATCACTTTAATTCCATGCTGTCCTGTGCTTAAATCCTTTCATGTTCTCATCTCTCCAGACTCCACATGACTCTGTAAATGTCTCTTATCTCTCCTCTTAGCCTGCTCCTCGACAAGGGAGACAGACCCAGATTATCTTTGTAATGAAAGTTCCTCATCTGTGAGAGTTGCTTCCATGCACTCGCTCCCATTTCACATCCTTGTTGGAGCACAGCGCCTAGATGCAGTCAAAATCCTCCTGCTAAGGCTCATCTCTCCTCTGTTTGTATGTGCCACGACCTGTTACTGTGATGCACAATGTTCATATCCATATGGAATCAGGAAATGACTGTGCAATTGGCTGGTGATTGAGTGCAAATTGTGGGAAATAATGTTGCACAACAGTGCATTAGGATTTTCGAAAAGGTTTCTGATGTGGATTAATTGTCAAAGGACCCCCATTGATTGGTTCTAAGGTAAGGTGCCTTTAAGTCCAAGCCCAGCCAATCCCACCAGTGCTGTCTGATTACTGTCCTGAGTATCTGACACAATTCTTTGAAATGAACACATTCATTTTAAAGTGACCTTCTGACTGCTTGAATGTCAGCAACTTTCTTGGGAACGTTTACAGAGGGTGGAAGACCAGAACAGAAATCACTGCAGAGCTGTCAGACAGAGTAGGAAGCTTATAGTTCAAGCTGAGCTCTGACACGGGTCACTTCAGATGCCTTCTGTAAGATGGCAAAGTGAAAGTTGTCATCTCTCTCTTTGTCTCTATCTCTTGCATCTCTCTCTTTCTGTCTGTCTGTCTCTCTCTCTGTCTCTCTTTCTCTCTCTGTTTCTCTCTCAAACACACATACACCTCTCTCTCCACACTTTCTCTCTCTCCCTCTCTCTACCTTTCTGTTGTTTTCCCCATTTTTCTCTCTCTCTGTCTCTCTCTCTCTCTCTCTGGCTCCCTTCTTCGTCATTCTCATTACCTTCCTTCCCTACAACAGAAAACGTTCTGAGCTGATGCTGCAGTGCAGGACTGAGGGGAGTGCTGCACTGCCTGAGGCGATGTCTTTCAGATGAGCTAGCTTCTCAGGTGGATGAATGGATCCCGGGGCACTGCTCTCTAATGAAGAGCAGGGAAATTGCCCTGCACCTCACCTCCATCCCGCCCACACCCCCCCACCCCCACCATATCCTCGCCAAAATTAGCCCCTCGTGCAAAAAGAAAATCTGCTTATAATCGCATTGTTGTGAACCATCTGTGAACAAATACACAGCTGAACATTAAAACATTTATTACACTTCAAAATGTGCTTAGAGTCAGAGTCAGACAGCACGGAAACAGACCTTTTGGCCCAACTCGTCTGTGTTGACCCAGTTTCCTAAACTGAAGTTGTCCCATTTGCCTGCATTCGGCCCATAATCCTCTAAAGGCTTCCTATCCATGTACTCATCCAGATGCCTTTTAAATGTTGTAATTGTACCGGCCTCTGCCACTTCCTCTGGCAGCTCGTTCCACATACGAATGTGTGAAAAAGCTGCCCCTCAGCTCCTTTCTACATCTTTCCCCTCTCACCCTGTAGTTGTCGACTCTTGGGGGAAGGAGACCTTGGCTGTTCACCCTACCTGTGCCTCTCGTGACTTTATAAACCTCTATAAGATCACCCCTCAGCCTCTGATGTTCCAGGGAAAGTAAGTCCCAGCCTAAAAGACGTTTCTTGTAAACTGGGACTTCCCAGGCCCTAACACATGTTGGGGCTATTCCAAATGTAATATTTCCTTATCACCTGTTCTACGTCTCCCTCCCCTCTGAACTTCTTTTAATTGTTGATTTTTTTTCTCTATTTGTCCCTTTCTCCCTCCCTCTGTCTTTCCGTTTACTTCTTTTTCTTTGTGGCCTGTATTTCTATTTGTTTTTCTTTCAAGCTGTTCCCCCGCCCCCCCCCGGTAGAAGCAGAGCAGATTTTCTGATCTAATCCACAAGTGCATGTTGGTCACCAATCTGGAATAAAATGACAACACTGGGTTTGACCTGAGTTTGTGTTTCTCGCAGGCCATTCCCAGCTTGAAAGCCTTCGGCTCCCATTCCCTCTGTGACTGCAGTTTCCTCCATAACTGACTGGAGAAGCACTTCCCTCAATGTAATGCCATTGCAGTGAGGCTCCACTCACTCCACAATACTCGCAGGCCAGGTAGTACAGAACTGTTAACGAAAACCCAGTAAGCACCTTGATCCACAGCCACAGCTGTTTGTTGATATGCCTCTGTAGCAGTCGTACCTGATTTAATATTCTTTCTGCTTCATAAATATTTCTAGACATACTTAATATTTCAACAACCTTCCCTTATTTTCATCTGGCACTTCCATGCTTTGAAGTTCAAACTTCCTGACTGACTGCTCTCTTACTTATGCAAATGTAGTGGAAGAAGTTTGCAGTTTTATGCTTAATAGATTTAATTATAATCTCCAGCATCCTCTTTGCATGTCTAATATGCTTTTTAATCTATGTTAGCATGTACCATCACAATTTTCTAGCTTGTATTCCCTTGCCCTTGCATCTATTTAAAATCTGTCTTTTTTTTTCATTTTCCTCTGTCCATGTTACAGATTGTTTAATTTATATCTAACCTCACTGATCTAAGGTGAATCTCCATAAAATTTCCCTGAGAACTGTTTCATGTTTGCTGGTTATAAACATGCATTGCTACCTTGTCTCTTGCTGTTGTTAGTTGAAAGCTGATCTTTTTCTAATTGACCGAGAATTGCTCAGACTAAAGTAAATTAAATGTATACTTGGCTGGTCTGTATTGTCGCATTAGTCTGATGTCTTCAGATTTTAGCTCAAAGATGGGGAAAAATTATTCAGAGTTTGAAAAGATGAAACAAGGTGATTAGAATCCACAACAGCGCCAAGTCTACTTTGTGCTTTAGATTTGATGTGATTTATTGTTGTCACGTATACCTAAGTTTTGTTTTCGTACAATCATCATAGAAATCATTCAACAACAGTTATAGACCAATAGGCTTATTTGCAAGTTTTCAGAGTGCTGTTCCGACATCTGGTAATTGTTCATTTGGAAGTACTAGCTTTCAGACTGCTGTTCCTTCACCTGGTAACAAGTTAGAGTCATAGAGTCATAGAGATATACAGCATGGAAACAGACCCTTCGGTCCAACCTGTCCATGCCGACCAGATATCCCAACCCAATATAGTGCCACCTGCCAGCACCCGGCCCATATCCCTCCAAACCCTTCCTATTCATATGCCTGTCCAAATGCCTCTTAAATGTTGCAACTGTACCAGCCTCCACCACATCCTCTGGCAGCTCATTCCATACATGTACCACCCTCTGCGTGAAAACGTTGCCCTTTAGGTCTCTTTTATATCTTTCCCCTCTCACCCTAAACCTATGCCCTCTAGTTCTGGACCCCAGGGAAAAGACTTTGTCTATTTATCCTATCCATGCCCCTCATAATATTTGTAAACTTCTATAAGGTCACCCCTCAGCCTCTGATGCTCCAGGGAAAATAGCCCCAGCCTGTTCAGCCTCTCCCCATAGCTCAAGTCCTCCAACCCTGGCAACGTTCTTGCAAATCTTTTCTGAACCCTTTCAAGTATCACGACATCTTTCCAATAGGAAGGTGACCAGAATTGCACGCAATATTCCAACAATGGCCTAACTAATGTCCTGTACAGCCGCAAAATGACCTCCCAACTCCTGTACTCAATACTCTGACCAATAAAGGAAAGCATACCAAACACCTTCTTCACTATCCTATCTACCTGCGACTCCACTTTCAAGGAGCTATGAACCTGCACTCCAAGGTCTCTTTATTCAGCAACACTCCCTAGGACCTTACCATTAAGTGTATATGTCCTGCTAAGATTTGCTTTCCCAAAATGCAACACCTTTCATTTATCTGAATTAAACTCCATCTGCCACTTCTTTGCCCATTGGCCCATCTGGTCCAGATCCTGTTGTAATCTGAGGTAACCCTCTTCGCTGTCCACTACACCTCCAATTTTGGTGTCAACTGCAAACTTACTAACTGTACCTCTTATGCTCGCATCCAAATCATTTATGTAAATAACAAAAAGTAGAGGGCCCAGCACCGATCCTTGTGGCACTCCACTGGTCACAGGCCTCCAGTCTGAAAAACAACCCTCCACTGCCATCCTCTGTCTTCTATCTTTGAGTCAGTTCTGTATCCAAATGGCTAGTTCTCCCTGTATTCCATGAGATCTAACCTTGCTAATCAGTCTCCCATGGGGAACCTTGTCGAATGCCTTACTGAAGTCCATATAGATCTCATCCACTGCTCTGCCCTCATCAATCTTCTTTTTTACTTCTTCAAAAAACTCAATCAAGTTTGTGAGACATGATTTCCCACGCACAAAGCCATGTTGACTATCCCTAATCAGTCCTTGCCTTTCCAAATACATGTACATCCTGTCCCTCAGGATTCCCTTCAACAACTTGCCCACCACCGAGGTCAGGCTCATTGCTCTATAGTTCCCTGGCTTGTCTTTACCACATTTCTTAAACAGTGGCACCATGTTTGCCAACCTGCAGTCTTCCGGCACCTTACCTGTGACTATCGATGATACAAATATCTCAGCAAGAGGCCCAGCAATCACCTCTCTAGCTTCCCACAGAGTTCTCAGGTACACCTGATCAGGTCCTGGGGATTTATCCACCTTTAACTGTTTCAAGACATCTAGCACTTCCTCCTCTGTAGTCTGGACATTTTGCAAGATGTCACCATCTATTTCCCTACAGTCTATATCTTCCATATCCTTTTCCACAGTAAATACTGATGCAAAATATTCATTTAGTATCTCCCCCATTTTCTGTGGCTCCACACAAAGGCCGCCTTACTGATCTTTGAGGGGCACTAGTCTCTCCCTAGTTACCCTTTTGTCCTTAATATATTTGTAAAAACCCTTTGGATTCTCCTTAATTCTATTTGCCAAAGTTATCTCATGTCCCCTGTTTTGCCCTCCTGATTTCCCTCTTAAGTATACTCCTACTTCCTTTATACTCTTCTAAGGATTCACTCGATCTCTCCTGTCTATACCTGACATATGTTTCCTTCTTTTTCTTAACCAAACCCTCAATTTCTTTAGTCATCCAGCATTCCCTATACCTACCATCCTTCCCTTTCACCCTGACAGGAAGATACTTTCTCTGGATTCTTGTTATCTCATTTCTGAAGGCTTCCCATTTTCCAGCCATCCCTTTACCTGCGAACATCTGCCTCCAATCAGCTTTCAAAAGTTCTTGCCTAATACCGTCAAAATTGGCCTTTCTTCAATTTAGAACTTCAACTTTTAGATCTGGTCTATCCTTTTCCATCACTATTTTAAAACAAATAGAATTATGGTCGCTGGCCCCAAAGTGCTCCCCCACTGACACCTCAGTCACCTGCCCTGCCTTATTTCCCAAGAGTAGGTCAAGTTTTGCACCTTCTCTAGTAGGTACATCCACATACTGAATAGGAAAATTGTCTTGTACACACTTAAGAAATTCCTCTCCATCTAAACCTTTAACACTATGACAGTCTCAGTCGATGTTTGGAAAGTTAGAATTCCCTACCATAATTACCCTATTATTCTTACAGATAGGTGAGATCTCCTTACAAATATGTTTCTCAATTTCCCTCTGACTATTGGGGGTCTATAATACAATCCCAATAAGGTGATCATCTCTTTCTTATTTCTCAGTTCCACCCAAATAACTTCCCTGGATGTATTTCCGGGAATATCCTCCCTCAGCGCAGCTGTAATGCTATCCCTTATCAAAAATGCCACTCCCCCTCCTCTCTTGCCTCCCTTTCTACCCTTCCTGTAGCATTTGTATCCTGGAACATTAAGCTGCCAGTCCTGCCCATTCCTGAGCCATGTTTGCGTAATTGCTATGATATCCCAGTCCCATGTTCCTAACCATGCCCTGAGTTCATCTGCCTTCCCTGTTAGGCCCCTTGCATTGAAATAAATGCAGTTTAATTTATCAGTCCTACCTTGTCCCCGCCTGCCCTGAGTGTTTGACTCACTTCTGTTCTCAGCAGTACCAGTCTCAGATCGATCTCTTTCCTCACTATCTCCCTGGGTCCCACCCACCCTGGCACCAAGGAAACAACACACCATTCTGCTTTTTCTCTGCTGGCCACAGAAACGTCTGTCTGTACCTCTGACTACAGAATCCCCTAACACAATTGATCTCTTGGAAGCCGACGTTCCCCTCGTTGCATTAAAGCCAGTCTCAATACCAGAAACCTGGCTGTTCGTGCTACATTCCCCTGAGAATCCATCATTCCCTACATTTTCCAAAACAGCATACCTGTTTGAAATGAGTATATCCACAAAAGACTCCTGCCCTCGGTGCCGACCTCTCTCACCCTTCCTGGAGGTAACCCATCTATGTGACTCTATCTGAAACTTGCCCCCCTTCCTATAACTGCCATCCATCACATACTGTTGCTGTTGCAAATTCCTCATCGCTTCTATCTGTCTCTCCAACCAATCCACTCGATCTGATAAGATTCGCATCCAACAGCATTTATGGCAGATATAATCCGCAGTAACCCTTAAACTCTCTTTAAACTCCCACATCTGACAAGAAGTACATATCACTGCAAAGGCCATTTTTGCTCCTTCACAATCTACAGACCCAGAAAATAACACCATCTTATTCCTCTATAAACACTGCCCCAGGTTAAATTAATAGCTATGGCTTATATTTTAAGTTTAGTCAAGAGACTTATCTCCAAAAACATATCATCAAAAAAGAATCCACTCTACTCACTACTGCAGCCTTTCTCTTGGACAGACTTAAAACAACAATTAACTTATCTGATTCTGTGCTGTGAACTTCGCCCAATAGTTCCT
The DNA here is from genome assembly GCF_047496795.1 of Chiloscyllium punctatum. Taxonomy (NCBI): domain Eukaryota; kingdom Metazoa; phylum Chordata; class Chondrichthyes; order Orectolobiformes; family Hemiscylliidae; genus Chiloscyllium; species Chiloscyllium punctatum. Next base: position 74,214,684 of record NC_092764.1, read on the forward strand.
CCAAGATTAGTTGTGAATTTCACTGTTTGTTAATTTTCCCAGGTGCACTCCGATGTCCAGCTATACACGAATTCAAACAGCAAAGGCGGTAACTGTGCAAGTTCTCTATCTCTCTCACTCTCTCTCCTGCACTGTCCTCACCAGGTGCTTCCTTTGTATGCTCTTTTCCCTTTTAAACCGCTGGTGTTTTGACTTTTTTTTTCCAAAGTTCCAAAACAATGCAACAGCATATAAAACAGTAATTGCTGCTCCTGGAATTCGAGGAAATCACCTCCAACACCTAAAATACCTCAAAAAAAGGAACAGCTCTTACAGCCAGAAATTTTTCCCGTCCTCCATCTTGGATTACCCAGAATTACCTGATGAAGGAGCAGCGCTCCAAAAGCTAGTGCTTCCAAATAAACCTGTTGGACTATAACCTGATGTTGTGTGATTTTTAACTTTGTCCACCCCAGTCCAACAGTGGCACCTCCACAGCATAGGAATCATAGAATCCCTACAGTGCGGATTCCTGCACCGACCATCTGCAGAGTAACCCCCCCAGACCCGTTCCCCAACCCTATTGTTTTGCATGCAGTACAGGCAGGTCATAACATATGAGGTCATACAGATCATAGGGGGATTGAATGGAGTGAGGCATATTAAGAAGGAGAACTGAGACCAGAGTGTGGTGCTGGAAAAGCACAGCAGGTCAGGCAGCATCTGAGGAGCAGGAGAATCAATGTTTCGGGCATAAGCCCTTCATAAGAACTTCCTGATATCCTTATATTCTTGCTTTAATTCCTTCACCCACTGCCCTTGTGGAGTCAGAAACTGTTAACTTAGTGCCAGTTTGTACAGAATAAACAGCAATTTTATGCTATAGACTGATGCCCGCTAGAAACTGTGTTGGGGTGAGTTTTGCTTTAATCATTCTTAATGGAAGTGGAGCCAAGATGCAGGAGTGAAAGGACGGATCCCAATTCATTACAGTCCGCACCGACTTTGCATGCACAGAGTAAAATCCGTGCAATAACTCTATGATTGATCACCTCCCCTCCAGCAGGCAGGTCAGCATTGTACAATCGAGCCAGTCACGTGAAGCACTAATTATTATGTGTCAGCCCAGCTCTCACCCTCTCTGTGAACTACTTACAGAACCGTGAAAGAAATTGCTCACTGTCAGATTCAACAGAACCAATCTCTGGTAATAAAAGGTCAGCAGACATCACCTTCTCCTTAGTTGAAGAGGAGGCCATGAAAAGTTTAGCCAAGATAGATTGAATGTACACATCGGCAAAAATATATAAATATGTACCTATGAAATGACTGGGGTCAATGAAACCTCAATTGACTTTTGATTTGAAGACAGAGGGCATCAGTTATCATCAGCGCATATTAATAACTTGGCCGCTGCTGCAGAAATCAAGGCTATTTCAATTCACAAGCGTCATTAATTAGCATGTCATGTATTCACTTCCCATCCAATCTTCCCATCATTAGCCTCTTCTGAATGGGTGCCATCAAGATGACCCCAGAGATACAGTTATTTCCTTGCTCATGTCTCCCTTCACATGATTGAAACATTATCTGTATATGCGAAGAATTGTTTGGGGAAAAGGAAATCATGCAATTCTTTGAAGATGGAATAAACAGGGTGGATAAGGGGGAACCAGCAGATATAGTCTATTTGGATTTCACATTGTATCCAATAATGTGCCATATGAAATATCATTGGACAAGATAAGAGTTCACTGGTGTGTGGGTGACATAGTATTATGGACCCCAAGGGCTGGATAAACAAGAGGAAATGAACAATTAGGAGAATTGGGTCACTTTCAACTTGTCAAGCTGTATATGCTGAATCTCACTGGGGTCAGTGCAGGAGCCACAACTATTTACAATCTATATTAATAACCAAATGTAGCCAATTTTATTAACGATACAAAAATGTGTTGGAGAACACGTGGTGAGGAGGATATAAACAGATTTGAAAGGATCATGGTAAAAATAAATCACCATAGTCCCAGAAGATCGCTGTCTCATTAGGGAGAGATGACCGGTGGTGGTTTAACCTCAGGCTCACCATGCCTCAGGCAAGGGAGGAGGTTGAGAAGGTGGTCCTTCATGGTGGCCTCAGCCGGGGCAGGAACTGAACTCATGCTGTTGGTATCGCTCTGCATCACGAACTAGCCATCCAGCCAACTGAGCTTCCTGTTTTAAAAAGAATGAAAGGAAAAGACAGAACATGTGAATGTCATATTGTACCACGGGGCCGTGAAAGTGGAGGGAAAGTCAACAAGAGAACAAGCTTAAAAGCTTTGTACCTCAATGCGCAAAGCATTCAGAATAAAGGTAGATGATCTGATAGCGCAAATTGAGGTAAATGGATACGATAGAATCCCTAAACTGTGGAAGCAGGCCATTCAGCCCATCAAGTACATACTGACCCTCTGAAGAGCATCCTACCCAGCCCCACCCAACCCACCCTCCCCATCTATTCCAGTAACCCTGTGTTTCCCATGGCTAACCTACCTAGCCTGCACATCCCTGGACACTGTGGGGCAATTTAGCCACTGTATTACTCTGTGATCTCACAGCCATTAGGGATACATGGTTACAAGAATATAATGTTTTTTTTTAAGAATCTGTTATCATCAAACCCCTACAGAAAGAGGCCATTCAGCCCAGCACCAACCCTCCCAAGAGCATCCACCCAATTCCCATAATCCCACATTTGCCATGGCCAATCTACATAACCTCTGCATATATATGGATTGTAAGAGCACACGGAGGACAGTCACACACACACAGGGAGAGTGTGCAAACTCCACACAGTCGCTCGAGGGTGGAATTGAACCCAGGTCCCTGGCGCTTTGAGGCAGTGATGTAAACCACCATGTCACACCTAAACCTGAACTGCTATGAGGGATCAGACTTGAACAGGATAAATAATGGTCATGGTACAGGATGATAAAATGCTGCAATTACTGCAAAATCACAAGGATATGAGTAGCACACTGATAATTGGCAAACCAGCAAATAGCACCATGCAGGAGCTTTCAGTAAAGAATAATGTGCACAAAATGTCAATTCTGTTCTGAGCTGACTTTATAAATACCCGAAAAAAATTGAATCCTTCCAATCCTTTGGAAGAATTTGTCTCACTCTCAACTTTGATACTAAGATGTTCCCCATTGAGCCATCTTCCTGAATCTTCCACACAGTTTTCCTGCCTTTATTTCTTTACTGTAATCCACAGGGGGAAAAACAAACCTGATCTCATTCACCCAGACATTCTGCCTTTGACTCAGCTGCAGGAAAACCACAACATCCTCATCCAGCTCTCTGCTTTCCCTCAACCAAGAGAACTATAGGATTGCATGCTCCCTGAATGAGACTCTCAGCCCAGCTTGGCCAATCCAACCTCTGTTCACGCCTGCAATGTGGTCAGATGCTAAAGGGGAAAGATATAATCATGTTAGCAATGTCTAGCCAGACAGCGGGCAACAAAAAGATGCACAACCTTTGTGCACCCCTCTGCGCACATGATAAAGCTAGTGCTGATCAAGGTATTATTAGTTATCCAATATGGCTGCTTAAGGGTAACATTGGCAGAGTCCCCATGAACTGTTTCAAAATGTCCATTCTGACTGTTACTAAACAGCCAGTGTTTGACAAACAATATACTGATATATCCTTCATGAACCTTTCAATGAAGTTCATCCTTTCAGTCCTGTGATAATTATAGAATCCCTACAGTCAGCCCAACAAGTCCACACTGACCCTCCGAGGAGTAACCCAGCCAGACCCATTGCCGCCACCCTACATTCACCCCCTGACTAATGCACCTAACCTGCACATCCCTGAACACTATGGGACAATTTAGCATGGTCAATTCACCTGACTTGCACATCTTTGGACTGTGGGAGGGAAACCGGAGCATCCGGAGGAAACCTATGTAGACACAGGGAGAACGTGCAAACTCCACACAGACAGTCGCCCGATGCTGGAATCGAACCTGGGTCCCTGAGGCAGCAGTGCTAACCACTGAGCCACGGTGCTGCCCAGTATCTATACTATACAGATGTTTGTATTAAGAATAGACGCTATACCTCATTTTGTATAATTAGCAGCTTTTGGCCTATTTTACCTGTTTCTTGTCTGAGGAATGCTGGACCCACTGTAAACAAGGTATTTCATCCTGATTTTCTGTTACATGCTTGTTAGTTCAGGTGAGTTAATCATGATGGTATATTACTGCTAAATGTAATTTGCTATGCTCCCCAAAGATCAAGCTAGAAAATGCTACAGTGCCCACATCGACTTCATATGTTTTTGCCTCAAGTACAATCCTATAACACAGGATGCATAACAGTGAGTAAAAGATGCGGCTGAAAATTGATTAGTTACGTTGTCAGTTCAGCCTTTATTTACAGACTCCCCCCCACCAACCCCGCCCCCCCCCCCCCCCCATCTCCTGTTGCTTTGTGACTTCCAAGAGAGGATCATGGACTCCGAATGGCCTCACGCTGGGGACATGGGCTTAAAGTTCTTCCCAAAGTTTGCAGTCCCAAATCTCAATCCACGTAGAATTTGAAAGTGCAAGGTTTTATTGAGTGACGAGATTATCTGCTGGGGACCTGCTATGCAGCTATGCTATTTCCATTAATTAAAGAGTAATTGGAAAGCTACAGAGCACTGTGATGAGCCAAGGCTAATCACGCCAACTCAGTTGAAACCTTGCTATCCGTGTTCAATAAAGCTGCATAATTGTTACACGCCACGTTCACCAGAGCTGAGAAGGAAACAAAAAGATGTTTGTAAAGTCCATCTGTCTAGCTTATTGCAAGATTTCAGCCATAACAGAATTGCTGATTCAATCTGAGCACCTTGTGGCTTCCTATTGTGAGTCAATGGACCTGCTCTTTCCATGGGATGAGGGTGCTCGGGTCAGTTAGGGTGAGCAGGACAATTTACACCCACAGCGAGTGTCTGCACTGTTCTCTGTTGCTCAGGTGCAGCCATCGTGAAAACCAACAAGAGGTCAGGACAGGAAAAGAATGCTGAAGTTTGTTCATAGCTGTCATTTAAAAGGGTCAAAGGGGAAAAGAGAGGGAGGTGATGGTGCAGTGACATTATCGCAAGATTAGTAATCCAGAAAGCCTGGTAATGCTCCAGGCACTGGTCAATTCATAAAAACACGCGCCAGCTCAGTGGTTGAAAAGTGGAGAATTTCACTGGAAAATGAACCAAATTTGTGCTCAGGTGGCTGGTTCAATATTGCCTCTTTCTCTGCAGGAACTTTCTCTCTTTTACCCCTTGGTGACAATGTTTGAGCACATGAAACAGTGCAGCACAGGAATGGGCCCTTCGGCCTACAATGTTGTGCCAAACATTCCGCCAAATTAAACTAATGCCTTCAGCCTGCCCTTGGTCCATGTCCCTCCATTCCTTGCATATTAAAGTGCTTATCTAAAAGGCCCTAAAAATCCCCTATCATATCTGCCTCCGCCACCACCCCTGGCAGCATGTTCCAGACCCCTACCACTCTCTGTGTGAAGAAAACCTGCCCCCTCACATCTCCTTTGAACTTTCCCCCCCTCTCTCACCTCAAATGCATGTCCCCTCGCAAAAGACATTTCAACTCTGGGAAAAAGACTCTGACGTCTCGTAATTCTATAGACTTCCATCAAGTACTCCTGTCAGCCTCTGCCGCTCCAGAGAAAACGACCTGAGTTTTTCTAGCCTCTCCTTGTAGTTCACACCCTCTAATCCAGGCAGCGTCCTGGTAAGCCTCTTCGGCACCCTCTCCAAAGCCTCCACATCCTTTCTGTAATGTGGCGACCAGAATTGAACACAATACTCTCAGTGAGGCCTAACCAAAATCTGATAAATCTGCAACATGATAAGGTTGCAACATGACACTCTTGTACTCAACTCCTCAACCAATAAAGGCACTCCATCTACTAGTGTGGCCACTTTCAGGGAGCTATGGACTTGAACCCCAAGATCCCTCTGTGCATCAATGTTGTTCAGGATCCTGCCATTCACTATAAACTTTTCCTTAACATTTGATTTCCCAAGGTGCAGTACCACACATCTACCTGGATTAAACTCCATCTGCCATTTCTCTGCCCATTACTGAAACTAATCTATATCCCATTGGTATCCTTTGACAACATTCTCCATTATTCACAACTCCACCGATCTTTACTTTTTAAGTTTTTGTTTCATTTTAATAACCTTCCGTGGCGTAGAAAGACAATGTGGTTTTTCAAGGACCCATTCTTTAATTCACTGTTGGTCTTAACAAAAAATCCAACTCAGATGGGGTAGTAAGTACAAGAGTTGGTAGGTCATGTTACACTGTATAAGACTTTGGTTCAGCCGCATTTGGAACACTGTGTACAGTTCTGGTCCCCACATTACCAGAAGGATGTGGACGCTTTGGAGAGGGTGCAGAGGAGGTTCACCAGGATGATGCCTGGTATGGAGGGCACGAGATATTAAGAGAGGTTGAGTAGATTAGGATTATTTTCACTAGCAAGAGGTTGTGGGGGGAACCTGACTGAGGTGTACAAAATCATGAGAGGTATATTCAGGGTGGATAGCAAGAAACTTTTTTCCCAGAGTGGGGGACGCAGTTACAAGGGGTCACGAGTTCAAAGTGAGAGGGGAGAAGTTGAAGGGACATATGCGTGGAAAGATCTTTACGCAAAGGGTGGTGGGTGACTGGGACATGTTGCGAGCAGAGGTGGTAGAGGTGGGCATGATAGCATCATTTAAGATGTATCTAGACAGATACATGAATGGGCAGGGAGCAAAGGGATACAGATCCTTAGAAAATAGGTGACAGGTTTAGACAGAGGATCTGCATCATCACAGGCTTGGAGGGTCAAAGGGCCTGTCCTTGTGTTGTAATTATCTTCGTTCTTTGTAACTCAAAGTTAACTGGTGAGCCCTGTAGCAGTGGTGGCCTTGAGCTGTGTCAGTAAGTTGAACATCATTTTTAACCGTGCACTACAAATCCAATAATGTGCAATCTTGACTTAGATTAGATTCCCCACAGTGTGGAAATAGGCCGTTCAGCCCAACAAATCCACACTGACCCTCCAAAAAAAGTAACCCATTCCACTACATTTACCCCTCACCTAACCTACACACCCCTGAACACTAGGGGCAATTTAACATAGCCAATTCACCTAATATTCGCATCGCTGGACTGTGGAAGGAAACCAGAGCCCCTGTAGAATGTGCAAACTCCACACAGACACTCACTCTCAGCAAGGATTGAACCCAGGTCCCTGGTGCTATGAGGCAGCAGTACTAGCCACTGTGCCACCCTTAGGTGGCTCCCTCAGGATCCAAGTTATGGATAGTCTTGGCAGAGCTTCGGAAGCGGGATTTTCCATAGCATGATTCCCACCTGCCGCTGATGTGTGCAGAAAAGATTTCAGATCAACCTGTTCAACCACATTATAAATGCACATCCCTTGGCCTGGAGCAAGGTCTGGAGTGGGATGCAAATCCTGGCCCAGAAACAGGGATTCTACCTGTGAACAGAATCCCCTTGAGCCAATGTGTGTAGCAGAAAGATCAAGTGCTTTGGAGAGTTTCTAGTATCTTCACACTATGCTTAAGTCTCTGTTCAAACACACTCCCCTCTCCTTCTGACTAACACTTCCTAAAAAGCTTTTCAAAAATTATTTTTAAGCAAACTGTTCAGTGGCAGGTGGGATTTGAACACAGAACTTATGGACTGCAGATACAGCCCCCAGATCCCAACACCAATTTGATTGGTTATCGCTTCTTCCAAAGCATTCAAGGTTATGGGCCAAGTGCTGACAAGTGGGACTGTTGTAGAGTTAGAGTACAGTCGGTTCTGCTGTATCGTGTCTTTCATTACTGCCGTTGGTGAATAGGGAACGCTGTTTTTCAAACGCAAACTTGTAAAACGTGTGTTGGCTATAACGCGCTTAGATCGCCAACACTCTGTGCTATTTGTACTGCACGATTTTTGTCTAGTACAGGTTGCACTATCACGTTGCAACAGATTGCAATCTGTTTTGTCAATCCCAACTTGTTTGGTTGAAGGGCATTGTCTGTACTGTTTAATTCTACGATTCTTTGAGTCTTTAGCGTTCTATTAACAGCATTAGATAGATAAACACCCCACTGTGCCACCTAACATCTTCGGTCTTAACTCGTTCCAAATCGCATTATCTTTGCACTTATTCAAGTTTTTTGCCATCCATGTTTTAAATTCCAATCTATACTCGTTACTGTGCTTGGAACTTCCCTGTCAGCAGAAGCAAACATTGCAATTAAATAAAAGTGGAATTGTAATAAAAGTGAAATCCAGGGGAGGGACTGTGGGATGCAGTGACTGGAGCTTGTCACAATTCTATGTTCTGTGGAATATTGGTACATGGGGCAAGTGCTGAGAGAACCATCATTTCCCCTTAAAATGCCCCTCAGTATGATTGTCCTGACTAATCTAGAGGGGAGGAAGAGGTTGGAGGGCAGGAAAGGTAGGTCTAATAAACGTTTAATTATCCCATTGATCATGCATTTCGAGATTTCACACAATTACCATGACCTTCTGAGGGGTAAGAAGAAATTCTTGGTGATTTATAAATAACTGTCTATTGACACATCCATTTATCTGGAATTAAATTGGATTTCTAAAAGCGCATTTGAAATTTTATCCCAGCTTTCATTTTATTGTACAGTTGGGAGCGTGAATGATTGATTTTTGTTTGAGATTTTTTTTAGTTTAATCTGGCTCAGCAATTAAAATTAAAAATAATGCCTTGCTGTGCAATAGGTTTGAAGAGTTTAGTCTTTCAGATTATGATCAGAATTTTTGGGAGTGATTTTTTTTCCCCATTTTGGCTATCAAATGTCGGATCTTTTCCTCCTGAGGAAAGTGTGCAGAATTGGGAAATTCTCTAGTTCACTGTACCCACCTTGAGAAAAGAAGTCGCGAAATGGTGAAAGGGTGCCTGTTGAATTTAGGCTCTACAACCCATCCCAGATAAGGTAGACAATAGCGGCTTCTGAAAGCCAAGGCCGACTGGGATAAAGGATCGCCTTGGCTTTGTGGACTTTTTAATGCCAGTTTTATCACAAACATTGAGCCCTCTGGCCCTCAATCCTCACATTGTCTCATCCACCCACACCCCTCCCAGTCATTCCCATCCCCTATCTGAGCCAATCCATGCCTTACACCCAATCCCAATTCCCCTCATAGCCTCTTATACAATCTGTATGGCCCAATCATCTCCATGGCCCCTTATGACCCCTATGCAAATCTCATGGCAGTGCATGAACCCCTCAATCATTATCTTTGGTCATTCACTCTCCATGCCAACTCATCGATTATGGATGCTGTGTCAAGAGTCATACTGAAATAAAACCTATGACAGACTTCACTGCACATACTTTAAATAAAACACAACACAAAAAACATCTTTTCTGTATGACTGGATCTTTTCATTTGTCTAACCTCTTATTTAAAAAGTATCTGTCTGTAAGACTTCACCTCAAAGACAGCTAATCCTTTAATAACCTCATGAAGTTGTCAATCAAACTATGTACTTCTAAGCCCCACTGTGATGAAGACAGTTTGTGGAAGTAGTCAAGCCAGGGAGTCTCCATGACTCTGCAGATATCTCCGTCAAAGTCTCAATTCCTTTCCAGATCTGTTACAGTGGAAATTTTCTCTGCTATGGGAAGCACACTTCATTTTGAGCTGCTTCCTGTTGGCATTCATTGACCACTTCAATTGAAATGAAGAAGAGTAGGTTTATTTGAAGCACAATAATGGCTAACACTTGCTAACTTCTCCTGAGCGTGCTGTCACAGGCAGCAGACACTTAACTAGTCTTTGTTGAGATGACCTTTGACTTTTGTGTGGAAGGATAAAGTGGTTTTACAGTGGGCTGTGACTGCAGAGAACAGAGAGGCTGCTCCCAAGCTGAATACTTCTCTGTGTCTGTAATCTGTTCCCAGCTTGAAGCTGTTTGGTTACCTGAGAACCAGTCGCACAGTTCACAGAATCACAGATGTGTTACAGTGCAGAAGGAGGCCCTTCAGCCCATTAAATGAGCAACAGCGCAGCCACCGACTGAATTTTGCCTGGCAAATGTCTGAAGAAACTCACATAGTTATGTTCTTTGAACTGCCCTCACTCCTGCAACCAACCCTGTAACTAATTCCAGGAGATTGACAGTTCTGGTGGAGCAGTATCTGTTGTCTCAGGCTTGTATACAGCTGGGTCCTTCTGAGCAATTGTAGAAGGTATTTGCCAAGCTTTACTAATTGCAGTTGGAGCATGGTTACTGATAACTGAGGAGTTACCTGTCTATTTCAGTAAATTTACCTATTCCTCTATTACCTTTATCATCTTTTAAGAATCACCAAACTGCCAGGCCTTCTTCTTGGGATACACAGCCATGGAATATCATGCTTTTCTTACACCACTCATTCTGTGTTCAGAGGCTGGAATTGGACTGGCATTTTCAATGACTCCTTCAGTATCAGCAATTATTGTTAGTACATTACCCTGAATCATAGGCAAGCTCCCTCCCCCCTTGTTTTATGGTCTTTCTTTCCTGTCTGAATGCAGAGGTTCTTACATTTTCCTTTTTGTGTTTAGTTTCCCTTCTGAAATAAGCAGAACAGTTTGCGTTCCCCCAACCCCACCCCACACACCCCCCCATCACCAAGCCCAACCCCCACCCCCATTCCCCAACCAATCCCTCATCTTGTGCAGTTTAATTTAAATAAGGCCCACTGTCAATTTAAGACAAAAGGGGGCAATCAAAGGATTTTAAATACCAACGTACAGTCATTATGACATGGACACACAAGCATACAGTCAGATGTCACACGACGCCAGGTTACGGTGCGATAGATTTCCTTGAAATCACAAGCTTTCAGAGCACTGCCCTTTCATCACCAGACTAAGCTGTTGTAACTCTATAATGCAGCCCAGTCCGTAAATCATAAGATTACGGTTGGCCACATTGTGTCAGCTAGCTATATCACACAAAGAAGGTTTGTCATCATTCAGGCAGGAAAAATCTTTAACAAGAGACAGCGGAGGACAACTCTAAAGTAGCCAGCTACCTTGAATTCTACCGAAGAGAGAGTGTGTCTATTCTTTGACTGACATTTCTGGCTGGGGAAAAGAAAACTCAAGGGAAGCACTTACAAACCCCACAGCTTGCTGGGGCATGGGGTGAGAAAGAGAAGCCGAAAGGAGGAAAAGGCAGGAACCGAAAATGGAAAACTGAAGTGGTCACGTACCACGGTCCACTTGGCCATCTCTTCAATCCTTGTGACAGATGCCTTTAGCCGTGTTTTAATTTTACAAAAGGTTAGGCACAGGGCTTAGGGCTGCAAATCTGACACCCATACCCTTCGGATAGTACAGCAGAATGGTAGGCTGTTCGGTCCATTGAGCTCACGCTAGTTCTTTTATAGAACGATGTGGTTTGATTCCTAGGATCAGGGGACTGTCCAATGGGGAACCATTGTGTAAAATAGAGTTTAAATGAACAAGAAAGGATTCCATTGAAATGAACAAAATTCTTGGAGAGCTTGATGATGTGGATGCTGACCTTCTGAAACTAACAGTCTCAGGATAAGGGGCAATCTCTTCACCCAGAGTCCAATGTATTTTTGGAACTGTTCATCTCACAGAGTTATGCTCATTCATTGAGTAGTTTGTTATGGACCAGACTAGACCACCTCAAGATATATTAAGAAGGTAGCCTAGACCCTAACCTTTTCTTATTTTAAAGGTAAATGGAAGGTGCTATGCTTTAGTTGCAATTCAATTGGTCAAACTACTTGACACTAAGCAAAACTCAAGTTATTCATACACTACCATTAAATACAAAGAAGGAAAGAGTAAAGGAAAGGATTGGCTTAGCGGTAACTCTATTGGAATGCTTAGCAAAATAATAGGTACAGTAACTATTATGAATTAACTGTTTCAATACCGTAACATCCCATAAACACACCGTTGGCAAAAGGCAAATTCAGAAAACAGAGTGTCGCCCATGCAGTTCTCCATCCAGGAGGAGAGAACATCAAAAGAAAGTTGTGAGGCAGAGAGAGAATTGAAGTTTTAAGCTGTACTAAAGCAAGATGTAACAGAGTTTCACAACCCCGGGAGCATATGCTGTTGAAAAAACTAAAAGGTCCTGGTTCAGTGGGTGGGAGTTTAACCTCACCCATTCAGGCTGCTTCTATTGTTCGAACTTTAAAAAAAGAGTCCAAGGCCTCACAAACTATTTACTTCTTATAGATCACTCAGCACCTGTCATTCAATTACTCTCTTAAAAGAAACCATGATAAAATAACCTCTTAAAGCCACAGTATCATCACAAGTTCAAGTTCAGGTTGATGTTTAGGAATAAAAGGGACCAAGGAATTTGGAGATCAGGTGGGAGCTGGAGGTGAAGTATACATCAGCCTTGCCAGGATTGAATGGCAGAGAAGGTTTCCTGCATAGCACAGTCCAGATCCTGTTACTTAAGTTTATGTATCCAAGCCAGTGACTTCTCCTTCCCATCAGTATCAGTACTGAAGACTTCACACACCTTGCTGTGGGTACAATTGCCAAATGCAACTGAAATTAGTAAGGGAGCATTACATCAGCAATTCCATAAAACTTGTTGTGATAGATCGACACTAATTATTCACAGCCAGATAGAACACAGCGTGAAGATAAAATATATTTCAAAGACCTTCATGCTCCTTTCCCAACACAGCTGCGACCAATGGAAGTGTACTGTATCCACCACAAATGTCTCTTGTATCAAGTGAAGGCTAATCTTTTGAAGTGAATGGGGGATAAGACAATAATGAGGAGTTTGGGGAGCAAAATGTGGAAATTTGGGAGACCCCGCACCCCCATAATTTCTCTTCTCTCCCTCTCCTTCGTGGATTTAAAACATGGATTTTGAAGAAGGTCAAGCACCACAAGTAAACGCGCCCAATGTCAGAAATGAGACAGCCCTTGACACGATCAAGATGGTTAGCACTGCCGACTCACAGCGCCAGGGACCCAGGTTCAATTCCAGCCTCAGGTGATGTCTGTTTGGAGATTGTACATTCTCCCAATATCTACATGGGTTTCCTCTGGGTGCTCCAGTTTCTTCCCACAGACCAATGATGTGCAGGTTAGGGTGGATTGGTCATGCTAAATTGCCCTTTAGTGTCCAGGGATATGCAGGCTGGGTGGGTTAACCATGGGAACTGGGGATAGGGTGGGGGCTGGGTCTGACTGGGATGCTCTTCAGAGGGTCAGTGTAGACTGAAAGGGCTGAATGTACTCTTTCTGCACTGTGATTGCATGATTTAAAAACAGACAGCAGTGATCAATATTGATACACTCCACCTTCCCCCAATGGGCTGGACGTCTGGAAGGTGCTTTTATTTTGGACACGTCGCTGGTGATGGCATCAGAAATGTAAATGAGGAAGAGCATTGCAAATGGGGGAAGAGGTCCCCCGTTGTTCGGGAGATTAATCTCCACGTTTTAATTATTCCTTGATTGCGGTAATTAATAAACAGTAAACCATCTGCCACGTAGAGGCACCCATTAAAGCAGAAGCAGACCAAACCCCCCTCGTGGATAATTTATGCTGTACCCGGGCACTTTGCCAGCACTCTGAAACAAGCAGAGGCTTCTGTCGTAATTGAAGGCTTGTGCTCATGATTGGGCGTGCAAACCATCGCATTGTGCTGAAAATTAACACTCTCTGGCTGAGGAAGTCAACGTCTCCTGTGACTTCTAATTCATCACAGATTAAAATCACAGGGAGGAAAAGGTCAGAGGAAAATGAGCTGATATGAAACATTTCTAAATGGTCTTGGATTTACTGCAACTTGCATTGTCAATGGCCTTCTGTTGTCCAATTTTAAGCATTCTATCTGACCTGTGTTAAATGGGACCTGTATGTTGCACTGTATTCTATTAACCTTTGGGCAGATATAAGTTTAGTTTGGGACTGCGCTCCACTAACTAGTTCCTATTCATGGATAGCACTCCCCAGGCAGGCTTGCAGTTCTTTGACTGCATGGCTAGTCATCACTTGTGACTCCAGACCTTAATTCCAAAGTACTCTTGGCTGGTCTCTCTCAGACTACAGAGTCACACAGCACGGAAACAGACCTTTCGGTCCAACCAGTCCATGCCAACCACAATCCCAAACTAAACTAGTCCCACCTGCCTACACTTAGCCTATATCTCTCAAAACCTTTCCTATTCATGTACTTATCCAAATGTCTTTTAAACATTGCAACTATACCTGCATCCACCACTTCCTCTGGTAGTTCATTCCATCAATGAAACACTCACTGTAAAAAAAAATTGCCCCCATGTCTTTTTTAAATCTTTTACCTCTCACCTTAAAAACCTGCCTTCTCGTCTTGAACTCCCCCACCCTAGGGAAAAAAAAACACCTGCAATGCATCTTATCTGTGCCCTTCATGATTTTATAAACCTCTATAAGGTCACCCTTCAAACTCCTATACGCCAGTGGAAAAAGTCCCAGTCTATCCAGCCTCTCCCTATAACTCAAATCTTCCATTCCCAGCAACATCCTGGTAAATCTCTTCTGAGCCCTCTCCAGTTTATTAATATCCTTCCTATAACAGGGCAACCAGGACTCGACACAGTAGTCCAGAAGAGGCCTCAACAACATCGTGTACAATGTCAACATAACGTCCCAACTCCTGTACTCGAAAGGTCTGAACAATGAAGGCAAGCATGTTAAATTCTTTGTGAATCACCCTGTCTATATTTGATGCAAACTTCAAATAATTGTCAACTTGAAGGCCTCGGTGTCTGTTCTATAACACTTCCCAAAGCCCTACATTTAATTGTACAAGCCGTGCCCATGTTGCTTCATGCAATTCCTCATCCCTCCGCAAATTGGAAAACTCTGTAGCCCTTGTATTTACTTGTACCATGCGCCAGTCACCCATCATCCCTGGGCTGCATTGGCTCCCTGGCAAACAGTGCCTTGGTTTTAAAATATCTTAAAATATTTCTGTAGCCTTGATTCTCCCAATCTGTGTAACTCCTTCAGCCTGACCACACTCTGAGATCTTTGAGCTCCTCCAATCCTGGCCTATCAAGTCAATGCGATTTTACTTGGTCCACCATTAGAGCTGACACCTTCACCTATCTAGCTTACAAAGACAGGAGCAAGAAACTAGACAAGGCCACTCAGCCCTTTGACCTTCCTGCACCATTCAGTAAGATCATGGCTGATCTTTTTGTGGTCTCAGATCCATTCAGCCGCACTCTCATCACATCCCTTAATTCCTTTATTGTTCAAACAAAATCTATCTTAGCTTTAAAAACATTTACTGAAATGGTGTCAACTACTTCCCTGGGCAGGGAATTCCTTCTCAATTCAGTCCTAAATCTGGTCCCCCTAATCTCAAGGCTATGCCCCCTTGTCCTAGTCTCACCTGCCAGTGGAAGCATCCTCTCTACTTCTATCTTATCGATTCCCTTCATCATTTTACACATTTCTTTTTGCTCCCCTCTCATTCTTCTGAATTCCAATGAATATAATCCCAGTCTACTCAGTCTCTCCTCATAACCAACCCCCTCACCTCCGAACCAACCTAGTGAACCTCCTCTGCACCCCCTCCAGTGCCAGTACATCCTTTCTCAAGTAAGGAGACCAAATCTGTACACAGTACTCCAGGTGTGGCCTCACCAGCACCCTGTACATCTGTAACATAACCTCTCTGCTTTTAAACTCAATCCCTTTAGCAATGAAGGACAAAATTCCATTTGCCTTCCTAATTACCTGTTGAACGTGCAGACCAACCTTCTGTGATTCATGCACAAGGACACCCAGGTCCCTCTGCATAGCAGCATGCTGTAACTTTTTACCATTCAAGTAATAGCCCTTTTTACTGTTACTCTGAGCAAATTGGATGACTTCACATTTACTAACATTGTATTCCAGCTGCCAGACCTTTGCCCACTCACTCAATGTACCTATGTTCCTCTGCAAAGTTTCACAGTCCTCTGCACACTTTGCTCTGCCACTCATCTTAGTGTCATCTGCAAACTTTTGACATACTACACGTGGTCCCCAACTCCAAATCATCTCTGAAAATTGTGAGTAATTGCAGTCCCAACACCGATTCCTGAGATACACCATTACTTACTGATTGCCAACCAGAATAGCACTATTTATCCCCACTTTTTGCTTCCTGTTGGTTAACCAATCCTTTATCCATGCTAATACTTTACCCATAATGCCATGCATCTTTATCTTATGCAGCAGCGTCTTGTGCTACACCTTGTCAAAGGCCTTTTGGAAATCTAGGTACACCACATCCACTGGGTCCTCGTTGTCCACCATGCCCGCAATGTCTTCATAGAATTCCAAACGATTAATTAAGAATGACATGCCTTTCATGAACCCACGATGTGTCTGCCTGATGGGATAAGGTTTTGTTGCGATGTCTTGCTATTTCTTCCTTGATAGTAGACTCAAGCATTTTCCCAAGAACAGAGATTAAGGGGTCTATCATTCCCATGTTTTGTTTCCCTCCCTTTTTAAACAGTGGTGTCATATTTGCTATTTTCCAATCTACTGGGACTGCTCCAGAGCCCAGCTAATTTTGGAAAATGATTACCAGTGCACTTGAAAGATCAGCCATGATCATATTGAATGGCGGTGCAGGCTCGAAGGGCTGAATGGCCTACTCCTGCATCTATTGTCTATTGTCTATTGTCTATTGCTATTTCTCCCACTAAATCTTTTTGTACTGTGGGATGCATTCCATCAGGGCCAGGAGACTTGTCGATCCTTAGCCCCATTATCTTTCCCTATACTACCTATTCTGTGATAATGATTGGTTCCAGATTCTCACCTATCCTTGTCTCAATTACTGGCATGTTATTAATGTGAAGACCAACACAAAATATCTGTTCAATGCTTCGGCCATTTCATCATATTCTGTAACTAAATGCCCCTTCTCATCCTCTAAAGGACCAACGTTTACTTGCCAGTCTTTTTCATTTTCTATATTTATAGAAATTTATGCTATCTGTCTTGGTATTTGGTGCTAGTTTTTTCTCATGTTCTATCTTACTTTTCCTGAGAGCTCTTTTTGTGGATTTCTGTTGACCTTTGAAGTTTTCCCAATCATTTAGTTTCATGCTGTTTCTGGCCATTTTGTATGCCTTCTCTTTCAGTTTGATAACCTGCCTTATTTCCTTTTACACCTATGGTAGACTATCGCTTTTCTTATAGTAATTTCCAGGAGGAAATTTCCTTCTCAGCAACTTCCACAGAGGAAGTGTCAATTTCCCCTTTCTCTCGAAACGTCCAAGTAAACTGAAGAATTCAGAAGGTCCCATTGCAATGAGGTAAATTGCTACCCAAGCAATGTTAGACGGGACACTAATATCTTTCCCCCCTTTCCCTAGGGCCCAACAACCCACTTTCCCCCAGGATCCTACACCAATCCCCACCATCCCACCACTAGGCACCTTCCCCCTCTCTCTGGAACATGACAACACCCTACACCTGCCCTCCTTCCAAAGGACCCAGCACACTCTTTCCTCCTTCGACCTGGTACCTGACTCTGCCACTGGGTCCGATGCTCCCTCACCATTCCCACCCCCCCCTCCCCCGTCTTCCTGCATCCAAGAGCCCATCAAAGGACTGACACCCCCACATCTTCCACAGCATCACACCACTCCCCCACCTCCATTGAGCTGATATACGTCACCCACCCTGATCTCGATTGCTTATGTGGCTCCCTTCCCATCTTGAGGCACATGACCCACCTGGCACACAACACACTTGACCCCCCCTCCCCAATTAGTAAACTACATAATTTACCCCCTCCTCAATTGGTAAGCTACAAACCGAACTCCTTTACCCACTGGGTACACTACAAACTTGACCCCCCTCTCCACCTGGCGCACTACCAAACCTGGCACACTAGCCTGGCACTTACATTTTGTTTTTGCCCTTTCACAGGAACTATCAAAGTGGCTGTCAGTGACGCCTTTAAATCACAGAATGTGATAATGACCTCCTGTGAAGGGGGGGGGGGTGGGTTCTGATTTCTCCCGATTGTCCTGCACGACGCGACAGACTGTTTGTTGTTTTTTCTGAAAGAATCCTGATCGAAATCTCCTGTCAGAAATGCCGATCTAATATTGCTGCTATTTAATGGCACGGATGTTATTGTTGTTGTGAGCAGAGATGGTGACCCCTGGACGAAATCCTGACCCTGTTGGGAAGGACGGTCAGACTGGGTCAACCCTTCAACCTGATAACCAGTGCGCACTACACAGTAAGAATGGTTGAATGGTGATTGGGAATTGGAAATCTGACTTTTTTTTTTCTTCCCCCATCCTGTATTGTTGGGCTTTCAGCCCACTGATAATGCCCCATCCCCTCCTCAGAAATCTAAAACTAGCGAAAAAACCAGAGTGACAACATTCCTGGTCCTGACAAAGTTGTACCTAATCTAGTGACACTTACATTTGGCTTTCAGAACTATTAAACCGCTGGGCCTTTACCAATGTACCTTCAGATAGGTTCAGTTGTACAGACATTAGAAAATGCTTTCATGCATTTGGCATATTGCAGAGATGAATTTAAACAGCTTCTCTTGTTACTCACTGAACGCAACATTAATCGTTATTTCTGTTCTGAGGCAATGCTTTATGTAGGAAAAATAATTTTTGACTGTACTGGCTGGAAATTGTTAATTCACTATTTTAAAAAGTGAAGTATCTACATCAGAGACTGTGTGGCTGTGCATTTATATCACTGTTACCTTCTGCAGTCCAATATTTTTGAAACAAGGACAAACTACTTGCAAAGCCCCATCAAGAATGGGGTGGCACCGAGGGACCAGTGGTCAGCACTGCTACCTCATAACACCAAGCTCCAAGGTTCGACTCTAGCCGAGGGTGACTGTCTGTGTAGAGTTTGTGCATTCTCCCTGTGTCTGCATGGGTTTCCTCCCACAGTCCAAAAATGTGCAGTTAGGTGAATTGGCCATGATACATTGCCCTGTAGCATTCAGGGATTGCTGGGTTAGCCATAGGCAATGCAGGGTTACAGGGGTAGGGGATGTGATGTTCTTTGCAAGGACAGTGTGGGCTCAATGAGCCAAATGGCTTGTTTCCACACTGTAATCTTTTAATAAGAATAATTCCCTCATGGGAAAATGTTTGGGGATCATCTCCTGGAAGATAAAGTAAAGTGTCAGAACTTTCAGCGAGGTGCAGAGAGATCACTCCACACTAGGGTCATGGGAAATTAGCTGTGAAAGGAATGTGCTCAAACCTAGCGTCATCTTAGGCAACTAAAACTGAGTCATAACTGACACGCAGGAAGACAATTGTGTTTGTTGGAGGTCAGCTCCGCGACATCTCTACAGGAGTTCCTCAGGGTAATGCCCTCATCTTCAACTGCTTCCCTCCATCACAAGGTCAGAAGTGGGGATGTCCGCTGATGATTGCACGTGTTCAGCACCATTCCCGACTCCTCAGATACCGAAGCAGTCCATGTTCAAATGCAACACGATCTGGACAATATCCAGGCTTGGGCTGGGAAGTGGCAAGTAACATTCGTGCCACACAAACGCCAGGCTACAACCATCACCAAGGAAAGACAATCTAACCACCCACCCCCTGACATTCAATGGTATTGCCATCTCTGAATCCCCCATTATCAACATCCTAGGGGTTACCATTGTCCAGAAACTCACCTGGACTAACCACATAAACACACTGATCAAAAGAGCAGGTCAGAGGCTGGAATACAATGGCAAATAACTTCTCTCCTGACTCTCCAAAACCTGTCCATGATCTACAAGGAACAAATCAGGAGTGTGATAGGATACTCCCCTCTTTCCTGGATGCTGCAGCTCCAACAACACTCCAGAAGCTTGACACCATTCAGGACAAAGCAACCCACTTGACTGGTACCACACCTACAAGCATTCACTCCCTCCACCACCAATGCTCAGTCGCAGCAGTGTGTGCTAACTACAAAGTGCACTGCAGAAATTTACCAAAGATCCTTTGACAGTACCTTCCAAATCGATGACCACTTCCATCTAGAAGGACAAGGGCAGCAGATCCATGGGAACACAGTCCCCTACAAGTTCCCCTCCAAGGCACCCACCATCCTGACTTGGAAATAAGTCACTTTTTTTCTTCAGTGTCATTGGGTCAAAGTCCTGGAATTCCCTCCCTGAGGAAATTCGGGGTCAACCTACAGCAGGTGGACTGCAGCAATTCAGGAAGGACACTCACCCCCACCTTCTCAAGGGAAACTAGGGACAGGCAGTATAAATGCTGGGCCAGCCAGCAACACCCATGTCCTATGAATGCATAAAGAAAAAACTAGGCATAACTATATTTGGGATACCAGGTAATTAAATTGTTAAAAGGAATTGAAGCCACAGTTCAGTGATTTGAGATCAGGAGTGAATTCTGCTCAGGGCAGCCTTCATCTGAATCTTAAATTTATTTAGCTTCAACAGATGTGAACTGTTTCAAGACACAATGGTACATGAAGATAACATAAGATGGCAACTCCCTGTCAATGCGACAGTGTTATCTAAGTCTGTCTTCAGGACAAAGCTAAAAATCCCACAACACCAGGTTATAGCCCAACAGGTTTAATTGGAAGCACTAGCTTTCAGAGCACCGCTCCTTCATCGGGTGGATGTGGAGGTTAAGATCATGCTCACAGAATTTATAGCCAAAGGAGTCCAGTGTCATGGAGATGTGATACAGTACAAACAATCTTAGATTAGAACTTTCATCTTTTATAAAGAGTCCTGTCTTCAGTTTTCGAGTAGGTGACAAGACCACAGGCAACGGGTGTCGTATGATCCCAAGTGTCATGTCTTCAAGTGCCTGTGACCTTGTCACCTCCTTGAAAACTTGCACTTTTAATAATCCTGATAATTTTCTCTCCTGAACAAGTCAACTCTTTTATTGAACATGCTTTTCTGAGATGTGGATATCCTTAGCTGGGACAGCATTTGTTGCCCATCTCTAACTGCCCTTGAGAACGTATTGATGAACAGTCTTCTCGAACTGTTACAGTCTAAGTGCGGTCGACAATACCGTGAGGGAGGCAATTCCAGGTTTGTGACCTAGTGGACAGTGAATAGTTGCAGGATACAATGGTGTGTGACCTTGAGGGGGATTTGCGGGTAATGGTGTTCACATGCTGCTCTGCTCCTTCTCAGTAGTAGAGATTGCAATTTGGAAGACCCCCTCAAGGGAGACATTGGTGCATTGCTTCAGTGTGTCTTGTAACCAGTACACACTGTGTGTTGGTGATGTAGGGAGAGAATGTCGAAGATGGTGGTTGGAGTACCAATCCAGTGGGATAATTTGTCCTGAATTTGGTGAGTATTTTGGGAGCTGCAATCATCTAGACAAGTTTGCAATATATATTAATGACTTGGATGATAAAAAGTGAACATTCTACTACCAAGTTGATGGATGACATAAAATTCTTTGGTAAGATTTGCCTTCATTGTTCAAACCTTCAAGTGTAGGAGTTGGGACCATTATGTTGAGGTTGTACAGGACATTGGCAATAGCCTCTTTGAAGTATTGTACCCAATTCTGGTCACCCTGTTACAGGAAGGATATTATTAAGCTGAAGTGGGTTCAGAAAATACCGGGATGTTGTCAGGAATGGAGGATTTGAGTTATAGGGAGAAGCTGGATAGGTTGGGACTTTTTCACTGGAGCATTGGAGGCTCAGAGGTGACTTTATAGAGGTTTATAAAACCATGAGGGGTATAGATAAGGTGAATGGCAGGTATCTTTTCCCTCAGGTGGGAGATTTTAAGATTAGGGGGCATATTTTGAAGGTGAGAAGAGAACGATTGAAAAAAGACATGAGAGGCAACATTTTCTTTACACAGAGAGTAGTTTGTGTGGGGAATGAACTTCCAGAGGGAGTGGTAAAAGCGGGTACAGTTATGACATTTAAAAGAAATTTAGATAAGGACACGAATTAGAAACATTTGGAGAGATATGGGCCAAGAACAGGCAGGTGGGATTGGTTTAGTTTGGGATCATGGTCAGCATGGGCTGGTCAGACCGAAGGGTCTGTTTCTGTGCTGTATGATTCCATGACTAAGTCAAGGAGTGAGCAAGACTAGGCAGAGAGGTACAGTATCGATAGGTTAAGCTAGTCGGCAACAACTTGGCAGATGGAATATCATGTGGAAAAACTTCATACTATCCATTTTAACGGGAAGAATGGAGGGGAAAGATATTTAAATGGAAAAAAACCTGCAGCAAGCTATAGCATAGAGGGATCTGGGAATCCTCTCGTAAAAATCGTATATAGCATCCAAGTTCAACGTGTAAAAGGGAAGGCAAGTGAAGGAATGAAGTATAAAAATAAAAATCATGCAAAGTGCTAGTCAGGTTACAGCTGGAAGACTGTGAACAGTTTTGGGCTCCTTGTCTCAGCTACACTGGCATTGGAGGCAGTCCAGAGAAGGTTCACTCGGCTAATCGAGGGTATGGAGGGATTGTCTGAGGAGGAGAGGGTGAGTAGGTTGGACCTTGGTCACTAGAAGAATGTGAGGCAACCTCATTGAAAGGTAAGAGGTGCTTCAGGGACTTGACAGGTTGGATATGGAGAGGTTGTTTCCCCTTATGTGAGAGCCTAGGACCAGAGGGCATCATCTCAGAATAACGGGTTGCACATTTCAGACAAAATAAGGAGTAATTTATTCTCTTAGAGGGTAGTGAACCATTTTGTTTTCCTGAGTGGGAATGGGATTTGCAGGCTGTGTTGAACAACAGTTAGCGACATTGCTACTTCACATAGAGTGGGGTTCAGACTTTCTCATCTGCTGAGTGTAGCTCCCTTCCCCCTCCTTCAGCATGGACCCTTTGCTCTCTTGCCTGAGCTCACAATGGGGTCACAAACTCTATGTCAGGCGTAAGCCGCCAAGTGATCTGACCAAAGCCAACCAAATGCAATTGAGTCCTTACCTCATGCCAACCCTTTTGGTGAAAAGCTATCGGAGGTGTAAGTTCTCCCAGTTGAGGTGAGCGTTCAGTCCCCGGATGGTGTGTGAGCTTCTGGATTTGAGCTATAGGGAGAGGCTGGACAGGCTGGGACGTCTTTCGCTGAAGCATTGGGTGCTGAGGGGTGACCTCATAGAGGTTTATAAAATCACGAGGGGCATGGATAGGGTAAATAGACAAGGTGTTTTCCTCAGGGTTCAAGACTAGAGGGTGTAGGTTTAGGGTGAGAGGGGAAAGATTTAAAAGGATCCTAAAAGGCAACTTTTTCACTCAGAGGGTGGTGCGTGCATGGAACGAGCTGCCAGAGGAAGTGGTAGAGGCTGATACAATTACAACATTTAAAAGGCATCTGGTTGGGAAGATGGATGGGAAAGGTTGAGAGGGATATGGACCAACCACAGGCAAATGGGACTAGTTCTGTTTGGAAAACCTGGTCAGCATGGGTGAGTTGGGCCGAAGGGCCTGTTTCAGTATTATACGAGTATTGTAGCCTCTTCTGTGTTTTCCATGTGAACTCTTGATGATGTATGAGAGTTGGTATCACTGGTAAGTGTTGCTACATTGAGATTCATTCAGTGTACATGAACCATCTGAACGTGTGGCCTGGCATCCAATCTAGTGCATTACAGTCCTCTGCAATAGCAGCCTGGCATTTCCGAAGATGAGGGGGGGGTAACATTGAGTAACATTCCTGCAGCGCTCAGTGCTAAGTATCGTCTAGTTTGCCTCTTTAATATGGCACCGAGAAGTTGGATTCCGAAAGTCCCTGTGGTGGCCAGAATTTGCCGCCTTTTAAAACATGATGTTTCACCCTTGCGGTTGGGTACAAATAGAACTGAGAAAAGCCCAATCGCATGAGACCTGATCCTGAGCAGCTTTAACTCCTGCTTCAAGGCCACCTCCACACGAAATGAACAGGATTCAGCTGCTGAAGACAGGAATAAAGAAGCCGAGCGGGCCATTCAGGCCCTCAAGACTGCTCCGTCATTCAGACGTGACTGTGGCGTCAGCTCCACCTTCCTGTCTAACCCCCTTGACTCCCCTATTGATTCAAAACCCATCAAACTCAGCCCGTGAATAGATCCAATGACACGCCTTTCCCACTGACTGGCGAATAGAGGATCCGTGATCTTCTCATCTTACACTCACGTGTGAGCTCACCAACCTCTGGTGAGCTTTCTAATTTGTTCCTTTTTTTGTTCACCTGAACCTGGGCTTCACCTGATGAAGGAGCAGCACTCTGAGAGGTTGTGATTTCAAATAAACCTGTTGAAATATAACCTGCTGCCGTGTGAATTCTGAGCTTTTCTGTTTAGTCATTCTTTGCTGGTTACTAAAATCTGACCCATCACTTATTGTTACCATGTCATAGACTTTTTGTTTCTATTTGATATTGCCCTTAAATTCTTTAATTGGGTATGGATGATGCATCCTTCTCATGGTGTTTATCTTTCTTACTTATATATGTCCTTATGAAATATCTCCTTGACACTTTTGCCATGGTTTCTCTACTATTCTACAGTTGAACCTATTTTCCCAGTTCACTTCAGCCAGCTCTGTCATCATACCCATGTAATTGTCCTCAACTAGATCACTAACCTTTGACCCATATTCTTCACCCTCGTTTTAAATGTGAAATTCTATCATGTTATGTTCATTAATGCCTAGAAGCTGGTTTACAATCATGTTTATTGCACATTATCAGAGTAAAAATAACCTGATCCCTAAATATACAGCTAGCAATTATCCTAAATAGGTTATGAACTCATTTTGCAAGCTATCTTTATCCAGTCCAATTTGGCTTACCCAGTCTGATTTATCTATCTGCTGATTGGAATCCACTATAATTATCGCTGTGTTTTTCTTGTTTCATTCTGTGTAGATTCTCCTGTCACAGGATGGGAATCAGGAAAGGAAATAGAGTCCCAACAGTGTGGAAGCAGGCCATTCAGCCCATCATATCTACACCAATCCTCCAATGAGCATCGCACCCAAACCACCATCCCTGTAATCCTGCATTACCTATGGCTAACTCTGCAAATCCATGGATACTATGGACAATTTAGCACGGCCAATCCACCTGAATGCACATCTTTGGACTGTGGGAGGAAACTGGAGCACCCGGAGGAAACTCACGCCGAGACGGAGAGCATGTGCAAACTCCACACAGACAGTCGCCTGAGTCTGGAATGCAACCAGGGTCCCAGGGTTACGAGGGAGCTGAGCTAACCACTGAGCCACCGTGCCACCCCAAGAGTTCTTGCTTTATCTACCTACTCATGGCAACCTTCGGCTGCAATCAGTTAACAACAAGCATACTGAGGATCAGCTGTGGGCCTTTCTGCTTTACAGATCTTCGAATGAAGAAGGACTACGTTTACTCACGGATCGCATCAAGGCGTTTCAGATCCCACTCATAAAGAAATGCAAATCCAGTGAAGTGGCAGGGGTCTGCTTTCCCTGCTCACTGTATTGTAACCTCAATTTATTCAGTCAGCATGATGTAGGCTCATACCATTAATTTTTAATTGGTGTTTGTTGCGGAGCTATTTGTGGTGCAATAATTATAGATGGTAGGCAGTCTGTGAATCATCATAATAAGTAATGATTACATTAATAATGGCAAACAAGCAGTCATCAGCATTTTCATCCTTTGCATGAAACCACACACTGGAGCAGCTTAAGGGGATAGCATTTTTTTTTAATGGAAAAGGAATTACAAATGCAAAGCATTTTGTGGATTTTAATTACTTTTTAAACCAACCACATTTCCAAAGGATCAGCGGGTAGATTCGCCTCTCAGTGTGACATTAAGTGACACAGTCTGCATGGTTTCCAAAGCTCATTTGACTGTTTATTTTATGCTGCTGATCTTAGCTGGGCAGTGACTGAGGCGGATACGCCCCGTTTGACGGGTTAGTTCAGTCCGGCCCATCGGCGATTCCATGGTGGCAGATGCTGTGGGAGTGGCTCACTCTGTCAGCTACAGGGGAGGCCCAGGATGGGCACTTCAAATCTTGTTCTTCGAGGCCAGCAGATTACACAAGAAACGGTTTTTTTTTTGGTAAAACATGATTCTGGCAGGAGATGTCGGCATCACTGGAAAGACCTGTTGCCTTTTTGCCTTCAATCTGGGTTTGAGGTTTGTTAAAAACCAACCATATTGTTGCAAGTCTGGAAACACATATGAACCAGAGGACTTTCTTCCTTCAAGGGTTTGAGATATAGGGAGCGGCTGAACAGGCTGGGGCTGTTTTCCCTGCAGCGTCAGAGACTGAGGGGTGACCTTATAGAGGTTTATAAAATCATGAGGGACATACATAGAGTGAATAGCCAAGGTCTTACGGGCGGCACGGTGGTGCAGTGGTTAGCACTGCTGCCTCACAGCACCAGAGACCCGGGTTCAATTCCTGCCTCGGGCAATTGTCTGTGTGGAGTTTGCACGTTCTCCCCGTGTCTGCGTGGGTTTGCTCCAGTTTCCTCCCACAGTCCAAAGATGTGCAGGTTAGGTGAATTTGGCCATGCTAAATTACCCGTAGTGTTAGGTGAAGGGGTAAATGTAGAGGAATGGGTCTGGGTGGGTTACTCTTCGGAGGGTCGGTGTGGACTTGTTGGGCTGAAGGGCCTGTTTCCACACTGTAAGTAATCTAATCTAAGAATACAGTCTTTTCCCCAGGTTAGGTGAGTCCAAAACTAGAGGGCATAGGTTTAAGGTGAGAAGGGAAAAATTTAAGAGACCTAAGGGGCAACATTTTCACGGAGAGGGTGGTACGTGTATGGGATGAGCTGCCAGAGGAAGCGGTGGAGGCTGGTACAGTTGCACCATTGAAAAGGCATCTGGATGGGTATATGAATAGGAAGGGTTTAGAGGAATATGAAGCAAGTGCTGGCAAATGGGACTAGATTAGATTAGGATATCTGGTTGGCATGGACAGGTTGGACCAAACAGTCTGTTTCCATGCTGTACAACTCTTTCTGACCAGATGAGTCAGATGAGTTACAATAACTGATGATAGCTTTGTGCTCACCATTACTGAGAGTGCTATACACTCTGAATTTATTAACGGAGTTCAGTTCAAGAATTGGATGGAGTTTGAACCCTCATGTGAACTTGGCCCACTTAGCTTCCTAATCCCGTGTCATTGCCACCGTCTAACCTGTTGCTTCTCGGCTCAGTTAATCCCCACTATCAATGCTGCTTTCCTCAGTGTTTTTCCCTGGGCCTTACAGACTGCCCACCATCCCCAACACAAGACCACCTCTCTGCCGTGTGGCAGCATTCCTCACAGTTGAGCACCGAGGCCTACCGCTGGTTAATGGCCCACAGGGCTTTCCTCAACATCCCGTGGAGGCTGGGTGTTAGTTGGCTGACCAGCACTCCATCACGACGGTGACATAGCCTGGGAAAAGGGACCATACAGTTCCCTTCTACTTCAAGGACCCTAACGGCAATCATGAAGTCAGCCCCTCAAGGCTGACTGAAGATGATGGAAGATCGGCCTGTTCCCATAATGAAGTGAGAATGCTCGAGGAACCCAAAGCTTGTGCACCAGCCTCTGAACAGCACAGCTAGCAACCTGTCTCTGAGTCCACTTAATGATAGCAACATTGTCAGTAATCTCATGTCCAGTATGGGGCTAATGGATTCTTAAAACAGCCCTTTGTAAAAACCCCACATAAATAGTGTCAATGAGCTGTGCATTGTTCCAGAATCCAATGGATATATAGAGCATTGGAATTAACATTAGGGCTCTTGTGGTAGAGTGATAGTCCCTCTACCACTGAACCAGGAGGCCTTGGTTCAAGTCCCTTCAGCTTCAGATGTGTGATAACATCTCTTAACAGGTTGATTAGAAAATCATAGAATTCCTTCATTGTGGAAAAAAGCCATACAGCCCAAGCATGTCCACATCAATCCTCTGAAGAGTAACCCACTCAGACCCATTCCCCTACATTTCCTCCTGACTAATGCACCTAATGTACACATCCCTGAACACTATGGGTAATTTAGCATGGCCAATCCACCTAACCTGCACATTTTTGGATTGTGGGAGGAAACTGGAGCACCCAGAAGAAACCCACACAGACACGGGGGGAATGTGCAAACTCCACACAGACAGTCGCCCAAGCGTGGGATTGAACCCAGGTCCCTGGCGCTGTGAGGCAGCAGTGCTAACCACTGAGCCACCGTGCCACCCCTGGGATGGAAAGTATCCTGGGCTTAACACCGGGAGTATGATGCCAGTGTCCAAGTGGATAACGGGAAGTGACCAGGCAGGAAGATGTGAGTGTATGATCAAGCTGTAAGTAAAGAGTTCCTGCCTGAATGTTCCATGCAATCCAATATGTTTACCTGGGGAGACCAAGTCGATTGAGACTCTGAGCACATGCCAAATCAATGATGAATCAGCATTCGCCATAGTCCCAATTCTGTCATGAGAAATGTTTTCTCTGGCAATCACCTATTAAATACATTCTATGATATTAGTAAAAGTGTTGCAAGCAATCGCCCCCACACCTCACAAACAAAACCAATCAAAACTGTGAAGGTCGATGCCAGATCATGAAGATAACGAGGCACTGGATTTGGACACTGAAGTGTACGTAGAGGGTGTAGATGACAACAATGAGGATGAGGAAAACAGCACTTCAAAGGCTGTGTGTTTGAACTCCTGTTCTACTTTCTCCAGTGTTCAGTCTGTTGCTGTGAACTGTCCCCTGAAGAAATTCCCCTTGAGTCTGAGGTGACTCTAACTCCCATTCACTGACCAGTCAGAGCAGAGGGGAAAGGAGATCAGTCTGTCCTACCTGATATCTGATTGTTTTTCTCTCTCGCCACTCTACAGTACAGATCTGGTCACCGTGCAGTAGGGTGCAAAACAGATTTACAAGGATGTGGCCAGGACTGGAGGGTTTGAGTCGTAGGGAGAGGTTGGACAGACTGGGACTCTTTTCACTGGAGCGTCGGAGGTTGAGGGGTGACCTTATAGAGGTTTATAAAATCAGGAGGGGCATGGATAGGGTGAATACAAAGGTCTTTTCCCTCAGCTTGGGGAGTCCATAACTAGAGGGGCATAGGTTTAAGATGACAGGAGAAAGATTTAAAAGGGACCTGAGGGGCAGCCTTTTCACGGAGTGTGTGTGTGTGTGTGTGTGTGTGTGTGTGTGTGTGTAGTGAGCTGCAAGAGGCTGGGTCAATTACAATTAAGAGACATTTGGATGGGCATATGAATAGGAAGAGTTCAGAGGGATATGGGCCACGTGGAACAGGATTAATTTAGGTTATCTGGTCAGCATGGACAAGTTGGACTGAAGAGTCTATTTCCGTGCTGTACATCTCTCTGCCCCTATGACACTGTGTGATGGGTTAAGCAGCGTGTGTTGTTCAATTCTACATCCACTGGCAGTACATTTCTCCACTGCAAGTGGATGTTAGCATTTAATGTACTTGCAGCTAAAGTCTCACTATTGGAACATCCCACTGCACTTTCTTCATAACCAGATGCCTGAACCTTGCCTCAACAGTTTGCTGTTCTTGACTTTTGACACCATTTGAGGCTGAAGTCACAAGCAGGGGAGCCTCACAAAATCTCAGAGTCTAAATGCTGTCAGCCTACATTCAGTTGTTTTTTAATTTAATTAAGTTTACCACAAAAACTTCAAAATGGTCCACCCACGCTCAAGTGTACTCACACCCTGCTCTTTTCTGTAAGATGTTCAAGTTGAGATATTATAACCAGTCTTTGTCCTGCATTTTAGTAGCCTGAAAGATGAATGCATGAGAATATCACATGGGCTCAATAAAGGCTATCACTGCTCTGAAAAAGACGGAGTTCCTTTTATAAAACACGGCTGCAATTCAATAATCAGAAGGATTAAGTTTAATATACAATACAATTCATTTATATTTGTAGAGGAGAGCCAACAAACCAATATAAAAAGACCTCAAAGGATCTCAGCAACCCTTTAGTGAAGCTGATGTGAGTGGTTATGTATCAAATCCATTTACCACTAGAATAATCTCAAATCAAACAATGATTGAGTCATGTAATTGGAATGATATGTGGTTTAATCTGCGCTCCTTCAGCATAAGGGAGCAACTCTCATTTCGCACGGGTGTTGCCATAGGAACTGCTTGGGCTATGCTTGGACATATTGATTCCAGACCTGGGAGACTCCCTGTCAGAGTCTGAGACCCTCAAGGAACTAAGTGACGAGGCTGCGTGAAACTAGATTAAAACTCTTTATCCAATTCAGTCTTTTCTGAAACTGCATCATCAGTGTGGCTGGTTGGAGATGCTTGAAGTTGGTGCTTGGCATTATTTCCCACAGTGCATTGTGTACTGAGAGGTAAGACTGTCCTCACACTGCTGAACAACCTCTATTAACTATTAACAATGTCATGTACATTGGTGATTGGAATATGTTTTATAGGCATGCATTGCCAACCCCTGCCAGTGTGTAGTTGGGTGGACAGCTGCCACTTTTTCTGACTTGCTCTAAAGTGACACTTGGAAATCCATCAAGATGAGACCCCATGTCTTAAGCAGGACCGTAGCCTAATTGCTGGAGAAACTCAGCAGGACTGGCAGCATCTGTGGAGAGAAAGCAGAGTTAATGTCTCGGGTCCAGTGCCTGTTCACCAGAGTGACCTCCATGAGTAAGGTGGATACTAAGAGCAGGCGCAGATGGTGGATCGGTCTCGAGAGATGTTCGGCCTTTCCCCAACCGAGTGCTGGTGACATCATCAGGTTGGGTGGAGCTCAATGCCTAACCCTTTCAGAGCCATTACCTGATACAGCAGGAGAGAGAATTTCATGCAGGCTCAGCCGTAGTTCCAAATCTATCCCACCATCACATAAGCTGTCCATTCATATAATGAGATTTGCCTATTATCCGAAAACTGCCTTTTCCATTAAGTCAGCACTGTTGAACTATTAACATTTCTCTTAACATTTCCCCATTTACATTTTTCTCTCACACACATCCCCTCCACCCTGTCTCTTTCTGATTCTGTCATTGGTACCTGTTGAGGAAGGAGCAAGGCCCCCCCCTTACTCGATGAATCCTTTCTCCAGAAAGGACTGTGGGGGTAGTTAACTGAATCTGCTTGGTATGTGTACATGGAGTTCTGTGGTTGAAGTTTCCCATCTGTTAAGCTTCAGCCTTTGTCTAAGTCACTTCAGATGAGTAATCACAAACATGCTCACACCCTCCAGAGACCTGGCCACCAAACAATACGTCATGTTCTGGCGGGACATGCTGTGATGTTGAAGTGTCCGTGATGTAATTGTTATTGTGTATCAAGTCTCAATCTCTCAGAATACCGACCTCTCTTCAGAAATGCGTAGATCGTTCCCTGCACCAAGATTTTCAAGCCCCTTAAGAATCCTAGATGTTTCAATGAGGTTACCTCTCAATCGGCTCAACTCCAGTGAGTACAGTTCCAATCTGTATAACCTTTGCTCATAAGACAATCCCTCCAAACTGGGGATCATCCCAGTGAAGCTTCTCTGAATTGCCTCCAATGAAATATCCTTCCTTGAATAAGGGGACCAAAACTACTTACAACATTCCAGATGTGGTCTCCCCAGCACCTTGTACAGCTGCAGTAAGACTTCCCTACTCTTATACTCCAACCCCTCCCGAAATAAGGGCCGACATCCCATTAGCCTTCCTGATTACTTGCTGCTCCCTGTGTGCTCACTTTCTGTCTCTCGTGCACAAGTCCCTCATCTGTGTTGTTCTGTTGAGAGCTTGGCAAACCAAAAACAAGAGACAGAGAGTGGTTTGTGGTAACAACCCCTCGATGTAATTGGCTCCACGGAAATTGCCCAGGAAGTTAAGACAGTCCGGGGGGCAATTAACTGGCATCCGGAAGCCTTTGGAAAAGTCCTCAGCTCTCTGAGTTAGAGTTGGCAAATTCAGAGGCGCTGACTGGCTTGCCTGAACAGTTAGATGGGAAATGTTTGAGGAATCAACTCTCACTCTCCTGACTAACTCTAAAACCTATATACTGAAAATTACCAACCCCTGAGGCATGCAGATCCTCAGTGTTTTTTTGTTTTATTAGAGGACACTGCTGACCCGAAATGTACTACCCACCATTGCCAACTTCGTATTGTCCTGGGTTTGTTACCCCTCCACAGGATGTGGGCATCGCTGGCAAGGCCAAGATTAATGGCCACTTCCCAGCTGATGTTGAGAAGTTGGTGGTGAGCTGCCTTCTTGAACCGCTGCAGACCGCCCATTGTAGGAATGCTCCTGGAGGGGGGGGGGGGGGGGGGCAGATTTCAGAATTTTGACCAGCCGCTGCAAAGTTTGCCATTGTCACGGGCTGTCCAACTGCACAGAGGTGTCCTCGCATGAGTCAGTGTCTATCTCCAGGCTACCCCCGCCCCGGGTACGAAATTGTGATGTGCACACCCATGGCGTTCCCAACTGGTTTCTCTCAGGGGATAGACAAAGCATCACTTTGGAGACTTAACGCCGGATGTGAACCATCACATTATCTCACAGTACTTGAGGAGACCAGGCATAAATGATGACCATATTCGCTTCCTTTAATAATGAAGATTGCCTTTATATGACAGTGCAAATGATACACGGACACACTACGCTTCCTCGCATCAATAAATCATCTTGCTTGATATGAACAATCCTGCTCATTAATCTTCTCGAAGCATTTGCTGCACTTGCTGGCCTGGATTCCAACTCTGATCTCTCACATATAGACACAGATCTCTGATTCCATCAGTGGGACCATATGTGGAAATCCCAGCAAAATGGTCAAAGTGGGTTTAAATCGATAGGCACAGTGGGTCAGGCAGCGTTGGAGGAGCAGGAAAGTCAACGGGACTGGGGAGGGGGAAGGGGGCTGAGAGATAAATAGAAGGAAGAGACTGGGGCTGGGACTGAGGCTGGGGGCTAGGGAGGTGGGATGGTGATAGGTGGATATAGCCAGGCGGTTATTGTGGTTGGTCAGTGGGAAGGGTGGAGGGGATAGGTGAGAAAGAAGATGGGACAGGTTACTTCTGGTCAAAGAGGGGAGGAGAGGGAGGGCTGGACACGGGCAGAGGAGGGGGTTGGGGAGATTTTGAAGCTGGTGAACTCCTCATTGAGATCTCTCCGTAAGCTCCTGAGGTGGAAGATGAGGGTGTTGTTCCTCCAGTTTGGGTGCGGCCTTACTTTGTCAGTGGAGGAGGCCCAGGATGGACATGTCACCAAGGGAGTTGGGAGAGGCGGGGTGGGGGGGGGAGTTAACAAAGCGCAGACTTGGGGACTGATTCACAGATCATCTACACTCTGTACACTCCAATCAATGCCACGTTCTGGTTGCCAGCCATTCCAACCCCTGGTCCCATAGACCTGCTGTGCCATTTCAGCTCCATCTTTTTTATCGACTCAGACTTCCAGCACCTGTAGTCCTTACTAAGTGGGTTGAGATGATTGTTTATGTCAGTACTTCTTTAAAATGTGATGTTATTTTTTCTTCTTGGCGCATGGCTGTCGTTGACTTGCCCGCCTCTGAGACGTTAGAATTAGAATTAGAAATCTTACAGTGTGGAAACAGGCCCTTCAGCCCAACAAGTCCACACCGACCCGCCGAAGCACAACCCACCCATTCCCCTACATTTACCCCTTTTACCTAACACTGCGGGCAATTAAGCATGGCCAATTCACCTGACCTGCACATCTTTGGACTGTGGGAGGAAACCGGAGCACCCGGAGGAAACCCACACAGACACGGGGAGAACGTGCAAACTCCACACAGTCAGTCACCTGAGTCGGGAATTGAACCCAGGTCTCTGGAGCTGTGAGGTAGCAGTGCTAACCACGGTGCCACCGTGCCGCCCAAAAAAGTTGAGCTCTGGAACCTCTGCAGTCAATGTGGGACGTCCACAGTAATGTTTGGGAGGGAGTTCAGGGACTTTCACTGAACCACTGAATCGTTACGGTGTAGAAGGAGGCCATTCGCTTCATTGCATTGGCACCAGCTCTCTGACTGAGCGTCACAGTTTTATACCATCTTCCTGCACTTACCCTGCGTTCCTGCTTGTGTATTTTTATTTAAATAACCATCTGATTCCCTATTGCAAATCTCAATTGAACCTGACTCCATCTAGACTCGGGAAGGCAGACAAAAATCCGGAAACACAAATCCAGGGGAAAAAGCTGTCTGAGCAGATACTTATGCCTGACTGCACAGGCCTGACTCTGTCAGATGGGCAGCACGGTGGCACAGTGGTTAGCACTGCTGCCTCACAGCACCAGAGACCCGGGTTCAATTCCCACCTCAGGCAACTGTCTGTGTGGAGTTTGCATATTCCGGGTGCTCCGGTTTCCTCCCACAGTCCAAAAATGTGCAGGTTAGGTGAATTGGCCATGCTAAATTGCCTGTAGTGTTAGGTGAAGGGGTAAATGTAGGGGAATGTTTCTGGGTGGGTTGGCTCTTTGGAGGGTTGGTGTGGACTTGTTGGGCCAAAGGGCCTGTTTCCAACTGTAAGTAATCTAATCTAACTTCCAGGTGGTGCATTCCAGATCTGAAGTTGTTTTACTCCTTTTGCAAATCTCTTTAAACCCATGCCCTCTGGTTTTTGATCGTTTTATGGCAGGCCCAGTTTCTCTGCCCAGATATTTGATGATTTTGGAAACTTGAATTGCATCTCCTCTTCGCCTTCTCCTTTTCAAGGAAAGTTTCTCAAATCTTTCCTCATAGCTGAGAATTTGAATGCCTGGAATTGTCCTCATAGACCTCTTCTGCACTGTCTCCAATGTATTTACATCCTCCATATAAAGTGGCACTCAGAACTGTACACAATCATCCAGCTGAGGCGTACTCATGTCTTCTTCATCATCACCTCCCTGCTGTTTGCTTCTGTGACCCTATTAATAAAGATAAGGTCACTGGAGACTTTATTTCCCACGCTCTCCTCCTCTCCTGCCTCCTTCAATGAATGGAAGATTTGAATTCATTTCAGCGAGCATAGGGTTACTTTTTCAGTCATATTGTAAAAGTGAGGCAATTTTGAGGGACATGGAGGAGTGCAAATCAAATGGTTTGCTTTTTCTTAAAGTTGCTCAAGTGTTTTTGGAACTATATTCATCCAGGGAAGTAGAGAGTATTCCATCAGGCTCCTGACTGGTGAACTAGGTCTGGGGTTCTTGCACGTGAGTTACTCACTACAGGATAGCTGGCCTGTTTATTTCTTTGGCTGTTTTTGTTCAGTTTCTGATCAATGTTAAACCTAAGGATATTGTTAGTGGGTGAATTGAGTGATGGTCATGTCAATGAATGTCAAAGAGGGATAAATCAGACTCTCTCTCTTGTTGGAAATGGTCATTACTCAGCACTTGTGTGGTGTCAATGCCACTCATCACTTCTCACACTAACTTGCCGAACGTTTCTGGAACACATGCAGACAACGACCCCACCGCCCTGTGGCCGATCACTTCAACTCCCCCTCCCACTCCACCAAAGGACACGCAAGGCCTGGGCCTCCTCCACCGCCAAATCCAAGCCACACGTCGCCTGGCGGAGGAACGCCTCACCTTCGGCCTTGGGACCTGCCAACCACATGGCATCAACATCAACTTCACTGGTTTTCTCACCTCCCCTCCCTCCCCACCTCAGCCCAGACCCAACCCTCCAACTCGGCACCACCCTTTTGAACTGTCCTACCTGTCCATTTTCCTTTCCACCTATCCATTCCACCCTCCTCTCTGACCTATCACCATCACCCACACCTTCATCTATCTCTCACCTTCCAAGCTACCTGTCCTCCAGCCCCACCCCCTCCCATATATATCTCCCAGCATCATTGCAGCCCTCCCACACCACCCTCACACCCCCAACGTTCCTGATGAAGGACTTAACCCCACATTTTCGACTCACCTGCTCCTTGGATGCTGCAGGTCAGCCAGGCCATTGTCCAGATCTTGCTCAGATTGAACAAGTACTCCCCCAGTATCGGAAGAGTCGCAAATGGTGCTGACTAATCATGAGTGAACTTCCTGCTTTCTGAGTTTATGATGGAGGGAAGGGTTATTGATGAAACCGCTATGGTTGGTTGGGGTTAAGACACTATGGTGAGTGCAGCAAGGTCCTGGGGTTAGATTGGATTAGATGATTAGATTCTCTACAGTGTGGAAACAGGCCCTTCGGCCCAACAAGTCCACACCAACCCTCTGAAGAGCAACCCACCCAGACCCATTCCTCTACATTTACCACTAACTAACCCACCCAACACTACGGGCAATTTAGCGTGGCCAATTCACCTGGTCTGCACATCTTTGGACTGTGGGAGGAAACCAGAGCACCCGGAGGAAACCCACTAAGACACGGGGAGAATGTGCAAACTCCACACAGACAGTCGCCCCAGGCTGGAATCAAACCCAGGTCCCTGGTGCTGTGAGGCAGCAGTGCTAACCACTGAGTCACCGTGCCACCCAAGTTGAAGTAAATGCCATCCAACAATGGCAACCATAGAATCCCTGCAGGGGCAGAAGCAGCCCATTGAGTCCACACCAACTCTCTGAAGAGCATCCCACCCAGACCCACCTCTCTTCCCTATTTCTGTAACCCTGTGTTTCCCTTGGCTAACCCACCTAGCCTGCACATCCCTGGACACTATGCGACAATTTAGCGTGGCCAACCTACTTAACCTGCGCATCTTTGGACTGTGTCAGGAAACCAGAGCACCCAGAGGAAACCCACACAGACACAAGGAGAATGTGCAAACTCCACACAGACAAACTCTCGAGGGTGGAATTGAACTCAGGTCCCTGGACTGTGGGAGGAAGCCATTTCATTTTGTACCCAATATGACTCCGACCCCACTGACTTCAAATTTCCTGATGGCTGCTGGGTACTATCAGTCAAATACTGCTCCAAGGGCAAGTGAAGGGGTTTTTCATCGAGATAAGTGAAGTCAGAATGAGCCCTCCGAATCTTGTACACCGTGCCCATTTCATCACAGACCCATGCACATGGTGTTTCAGGATTGCCATTAAGATTATCTGATGATGGCCAATGGTGAAACACCAAATCTGAGTTAAGATATTAAGCTTTTTAATCACCAATTACTTTCGTGAAATTAAATCTATTTGGAGTCAATATTTAAGAAGTAACTTCTTTCTAAATCCTTCCTGTGGAAAAGAAACCTGATTGTCACCTTCTGCTCACGGACTTGCTTTTATGATCAAAAAAAAACCAGATTAGTTCTGCCGAACATCAATTTTAACGATGAAGTATCAGGCTGTTTCTAACCTCATTCAACATTAGACATGGAGAAACTCTACCCTTTTTATATCCGGTTTATGGTATCATTATCTAGAATTTAGCTATTTTTTGAATGATTTAAAAAAACACAGAATTTTGATGCACATTCAGTTCCATCCTGTAACTCAGATTGTCAGCGCTAGGAGGCAATATAACGTCACCTACATTATACTTTAACTCCTTTTGAGTTGAATTTTGAATCCAATGAGATATTTGAAAGCTCACCGAATGTTAACCATATAGCCATTGTCGGTTGTAAAAACCTCATCTGGTTCACACATCTCCTTTGGGGAAGGAAATCTGCTGTCATCACCTGGTCTGGCCTACATGTGAGTCCAGAGCCACAGTAATGTGGTTGTCTCTTAACTAGGCAATAAATCATCATAGAATCCCTACAGTGTGGAAACAGGCCCTTCAGCCCAACAGGTCCACACCAACCCTCCCAAAGAGTAACCCACCCATTCCTCCCCCCCCCGACAAATGCACCTAACCTACACATCCCTGAACACTATGGGACAATTTAGCATGGCCATTTCACCTAACCTGTATGTCTTTGAACTGCACACAGAAACTGGAACAAACACACACAGACACAGGGCCCATGTGTAAACTCCACACAGGCAGTCACTTGAGGCAAGAATTGAACCCAGGTATTGTGAGGCAGCAGTGCTAACCACTAAGCCAGCATCCCACAAGCCAATAAAAACAATGCTGAATCAAAATAAACACTTTATCCTGGATGGTGTCTAGCTTCTTGAGTGTTGTTGGTGCTGCACCTCCTGCAGCCACCCCCCCCCACCCCCCCACCACCAGCCCCCACTCCCTGATTGCTATTCGATGCAAAGCTCCCTCTGTGCTGTGATTAAACCAGGTCAATGAAGTGTCAACAGATTGCCCATCAAGGATGAAGTAAGGGGGTTGGCCATGAAGACTTTACCACGACACTAGCCATGCAACCATACAGGACCACAACTTTCCATTTCCAGCACAAATCCCTCGGTAACAATAAACCGACTCCCACTGCCCAAATCCAGTGGTACACAGCTCAGCCATCATGCCATTTTCACTGATACAGTTGACTATGCATAGATTAATAACGAAAGATTAGCCCAGACTAATCACTGACACCCAGAAACCCATCAGTGATTCTCACTGCCTCTGACCATGATTGGGGATTGCAACTTGCTGAGGTTTTTCCGAGAACTTCCAACAGTGTCTACCCAAGGTTCCAGTGGTAGATCAAGATAATATCTTTCAGAATTTCAGGCTGCAGTCTCCTGCTTAGTCAGTGCTTGTTGCTACTTATGGAGAAAGTGAGCACTGCAGATGCTGGAGATCAGAGTCGAGAGTGCGGTGCTGGAAAAGCACAGCATCCGAGGAGCAGGAGAATCGACGTTTCAGGCATAAGCCCTTCATCAGGAATGAGGCTTGTGGGTCAGGGTTGCTGCCATGTATAAGTTGCTATAACCCAATCCCCCAACCCATCCCTGCATTTCCCACGGCTAATCTACTTAACCTGCACAACCCTGCACACTATGGGACAACTTAGCATGGACAATCTACCTAACCTGCTCATCTTTGAACTGCAGGAGGAAACTAGAGCACCCAGGGGAAACCCACGCAGACACGGGGAGAATGTACAACAGAGAGTCGCCCAAGGCTGGAATCGAACCCGGGTCCCTGGCGCTGTGAGGCAGCAGTGTATCACCATTTCAGACAAAGGCACAATTAATGAGAGGTCTGACTGACATATTCAATGAAGGAACTATTCTTTCCCCACACAGGCTAGTTCCGCACCAAGCACTTAATTTCATAGAGCGGCCTGTAATTTCCCAAGGGACGTGTTGACCCTTCGATTATCCGATTATCAAGCTGCGATGCCAGCTCTTATTGCCTACTGCTTGTTGGATTGAACAAGAGGCAAGTTGAACAGTGAGGGAAAATCGAAAAGGAAACACTGAACTGGTGACACCAAAATTGGGTCTATCCAAGTTTCATTCTTGGAGGATTAAAGCAAATTTGAGAGACAAACCAGAAGTCAATGGGTTTGAGCGTAACTTTAATTCTTTAAAAGGAAGCAAAACCAATTACAGAACTGACTACAGTCTCAGCTTCCAAACCCACGTTTTGTTGTTTCTCGTGAGGTAGCTCATACCCGGTTAGGAATAACCGAGGCATTGTGTTTCCCTAGCTGGTCCATTGCATCCTTCCATCAGCAGCTGGCTGTTTACTGCAATTTATTTTAATAATGCTGATAAAAAGCAAAAGAAAACACGGCTTATTGCCAGCAAAATGTTATTGTGGGTTTGATGTATGGAACTGTATTACAGAGCAGCGGTACAGTAATGAAACAGGATGAAAGGCAGTCTCTAAGGGATTGTTCTGTGCAAATCAATTCATGTGGCTGATTGCTGTGAACATGGCTGTGATTTCACTTAATGCTCCTTGTGATGAAATTACACTGGAGACTGTTGGGGTGGTTAGACTTAAGGGGCCTGACAGGATCGAGACTGGGAGGATTTATCCCCTGACCAGAGAGTCGAGAACTAAGAGTCAGTCTCAAAATAAGCTCTCAGCCATTTAGGGCTGAGACCCGGAGGAATTTCTGCACTTGTGTACTTTTGGAATTCTCTGCTTTGTGGGTGAAGAGCCATTAACTAAATTCGCAAGGGATTTGCAGATGCCAGGAGAATTGAAGGAGAGAGGGGTCGTGCAGGAATGTGGAATTGAAGGTAAAGATCAGGCACCAACCTACGGAACAGCAAAGCTACCTTGTCGGGCCGAGCGATCTTCAGTTTTTATTGAAGTGGGTGGGTGGACTTGCAACTAACAGGGCGGGGAATGAAGGAGAAGAGGCATCAGCCCCAGGGTCCTTTCTCCCAGTCACAGGTAAGGTCACCATAATCTTAGCAGATAACAGGATTGCTCTCTCCTTTAGAGAGAGAGAGAGAGAGATAGAGAGAGAGAGAGAGAGAGATGACTGCTAGTGGTTTAAGTGTCACCATATCTCAGATGAGGGGTGAGGTTGAGAAGGAAAATCCGTCATGATAACTTCAGCCGATGGGAGAATTGAACCCACACTGTTGCTGTCATTCTGCATCACAATCCAGCCAACTAACTCCCATCATCCTCCTTTCTGTCCTCCTTGCTGCTGTGCTCCTGGTAAGTGTGTGTATGTTGGGCATTGCTTGAGTAAGGGATTGAATTGGTTTCTGATACGCACCTTCGAGACACACACAGTCTAAGTCTGTAGGTTGCACAGTAGCTACTTGACGATTAATGAGCTTCTGCCACTATCATTTGGACATTACACTCTCGGCATTCAGTCTGTTTTGAGGCTGGGCCCACTTTTATTCTTTGGAGTATTGTGAGCCAGGACAGTTCCTTGGTAAGACAGTGAACAAATCAACTATCCACTGAGCTTCACTGTCAAACATGGTTGGAGTTAGGGTGACAATAGGAATATGTGATATACCTCACAATCAGATATGAATTCCTGAAGAAGGGCTCATGCCCGAAACGTCGATACTCCTGCTCCTTGGATGCTGCCTGACCTGCTGCGCTTTTCCAGCAACACATTTCCAGCTCTGATCTCCAGCATCTGCAGTCCTCACTTTCTCCTCACAGTCAGAGTCTGCTTTCACTTACTGCCTGGTTTCTGGGAGCGAGTGCCCACAGAACGCCAGCAGATGGGGAGTGAGAAGAACCAACATAAAAAGGAATTTGCTCCCAATGTCTCGCAGGCCAGTTTGACAGGCATGCCCCCAATTTCCATGCCTTTGCCAACCAACCCCTTCAATAGGGGCACAACCCAGCCATCTTTGAGACCTGCACAATGGGACACAGCTCCATAGCTCATGAAGAAATTTCAAAGTCCCTGTATTGACAGAAGGTGGAATAAATTTAAGAATGGCTCTGCTAATACGATCTGCTTCATCGCACACTCTTTCTCATCTCTTCGATAGTAAAAAAAAATCATCACACAAGACAAATTAAAAGTAATGTTTGCTTCCCGGATGTAAATGAGTAGCCAAATAATTTCATAAAAAGATCGACAGGGAAGAATAATAATTTACTTCAATAAGCTTCTCACTGTTGACACATTTGCTGTATCCTCTACAAAGCCAAATGCGCAACTAATGAGCGAGTCAGCACTAGAGAGGCACTTATCATAACATTCACTGACAGGATTTATTACCCAGTAACAAAAAGTCCTCGCAAAGGAAATTAAGAATATGGTGCCGTGATATGGTTGGACAAATTAAGAGCTGGAAGACAATTCTCTGTGTGAGGTGCCCTTCAAAACTCTGTGCCTACCTCTACAAATGAAACAGGACATGAGGTGCATGACAACATTAGGTGTACTCATTTAACATAGGACTGTTTGTAGCAACACCTAACCATCCAGCAATTTGGCTGGGAGGGTAATATATTCTGTGGGTGAGTGATTGCTGAATGTCCAGGCAGAATGATCCAGAAACTGTTACAAGGTGGTCTCTCTGAGGGAAATGTTATCAAGGTTACATTTCTCCTGATCTGTTGAACTATTCAGTTAGCCTTGATGTTCATAAGGATTCAATTCTAAATCTGCAGGCTCTGGGTTCTCAGACTGTTCCCTGCGTGCTGTGGATGAGCAAATGTCAGCAAATGATTGGACTGTACAGAACAGTATCTGCGTGACTGCATAGTTCTCAAAACCCGAAGGTGTGGTTAAATGTCTAGAACATACATAACAAGGGAATATCTAGTTGGTATCCCCACTCACCATTCAGTCAAGAGGGGTTGAGGGGTGTGACGATACTATCCCTTTAAGGGACTATCTTGTCCTGGTTTCTGTTTTGAAGGGAGGTTGTAAGGCAGAGGATGTCAGGAAGAGGTGACAAGCCATCTGTATGAAAGTAAACAATTTGTGAGGCCTTGGATTTTTTTCTGCAAGTTGGAACAATGGGAGCAGCCTGGGTGTGGCCAGTTCTCCCAGACCAGGATTTCTAGTCCATTTTTGTTTTAGTTTTTAGACTTAATTTTTCAGCAGAAGCCTTTGGGGGGTCTCAAAAGAGTTGGGAGCTTCAGTGAATGTCTCCTCGCTGCTTACTCTCTCTGAATTTTCTCTTGATGCTATTTTTCCTCCCGAATTGTAGAACTGCATGTGAGAATCTGTGTCTGAATGTGCCTTTTTGCCAAGGGGGTGTGTTCATGGGATATTATTATATTGGAACTGTTAATTACTAATAGGTAGTATATCTACTGTTCAGTTATGTTTTTTAATAGTTCAGTTATTCTAAATTCTTCTTTCTTTTGTTTGTATTTTAACTGTAGTGTTTAAATAAATTGTGTTTTGCTTAACATTGTGTACTTTGACCAGTTCACATTGCACCCAGAACAAGCATATCACATCTACCTTTAAAATATGAAAATGTAGGGTCTATGCTACCTTCTTAAAATATTTTGAGGGGGTCTAATCTGGTTCATAACACCGAGTATTCATAAGACTCTGATCTAGTTGAGATTTAGGAGCTTGGAAAAGATTTGAAATCTTAGCGAGTTTTGAGAAGATTTGTAGCTCAGGTTGAGGTTTTAGATGCAGGTTTGCTCGCTGAACTGGAGGGTTCATTTGCAGACATTTCATTACTTTACGAGGTAACATCTTCAGTGGGCCTCAGGTGAAGCAATGCTGAAAATTCCTGCTTTCTATTTATATGTTTGGGTTATTTTTGGGTTGGTGATGTCATTTCCTGCGGTGATGTTATTTCCTGTGGTGAAGTCACTTCCTGTTCCTTTTCTCAGGGGGTGGGAGATGGGGTCTAACTCAATGTGTTTGTTGATAGAGTTCCAGTTGGAATGACATGCTTCTAGGAATTCTCGTGCATGCCTTTGTTTGGTCTGTTTTAGGATAGATGTGTTGTCCCAGTCGATTTGGTGTCCTTCGTCACCCATATGTGAGGATAGTAGTGAGATAGCGTCATGTCATTTTGTGTCTAGTTGATGTTCATGTATCCTGGTGGCTAGTTTTCTGCCTGTTTGTCCAATGTTGTGTTTGTTACGGTCTTTGCACGGTATTTTGTAACTGACATTAGTTTTGCTCATTGACTGTATAGGATCTTTCAAGTTCCTTAGCTGCTGTTTTAGTGTGTTGGTGGGTTTGTGGGCTACCATTTGAAACCTACAGTCCAGACGGAGGCCACTTGGCCCATTGTCAGTGTTCCTGGATAGCAATCGTCCAAGCTCAGCCCGTTTCCAGGTCTGGGTGTGTCAGTTGGTCGACATTGCGTTTCAAAGTGTTCAGTCAGTTTGTTTTTCTTAAAAGTGCGATGACGGCCTCACCATCCACCAAGGCTTTCTGGCAGGGAATTCCAGACCATTTCGAACTCACCGCCTCCAGAGCTGATCCCAGTCCCCCTCAAGCTGTTCCCTCCATCTTGCGCCATCGCCCCAAGCACACAGCCATCTGCTCCGTGCATATAAGATCTTCAGCTTTTGAGGCCCTTCTCCCCTCACCCAGTAAACTATGTCTTCACGATCCCATCTTGCTTTCTACCTGTATTATGGAGAATGGTCACCCCTTCTCGTTTGCGTAGCGCAGTGTAACCATTCAGTGGCATCTTTCAGCCAGGTCCTACAAAGCCCTGACTCCTAACTGCAGTTGGAATAACACTAGCTATAAAAATCCACGATTCCTAATGCTCTTCCTGTTGTTCCCTATCAAACTGATCCAGCTCTGGCTGCAATTCCTACAGGACTAGTTGTCTTCATCAACATTCAGAATTATACACGATTTGGAGATGCAATCCCTGGGCTCCTGTACTCCCAGCCTGGTGCT
Organism: Chiloscyllium punctatum; assembly: GCF_047496795.1. Taxonomy (NCBI): domain Eukaryota; kingdom Metazoa; phylum Chordata; class Chondrichthyes; order Orectolobiformes; family Hemiscylliidae; genus Chiloscyllium; species Chiloscyllium punctatum. The sequence goes on from NC_092764.1 coordinate 74,258,862, forward strand.
CTTCAACTGTCTAGCAGTTACCCAGTCTCTTTCTGCTCGAATGCTCTTATGCAGTAGGTGATCATCCCCAGCAAGGTACTGTACACATTGCTTTCAGACTTGTCATCTGCCGCTGTATCACCAGTCACTATTCAAGCTTCAAAGCCCAGAGGCTAAAGCCCTGTTGTTGCTTCCTGCCCATTTGTTTATCCAGGACATGAATCCGGAAATTCCCACAGGAATAGAATGCAGGTTTGACAGGACTGAGCTGCTAAACCCCAGTTGGTCAAAGTTACCAGAAATAAACCTTAAGGCATGTAAAACTTAAATGTGTGCACGTATTTAATTATGCATTAGGCATTTGAATGTCTTATCTTCGATTTTTACTTCAGAGTTAGCCCCTACCCAACAAGTACTGACCTTAGTTACTGAGTCATAGAGTCATACAGCATGGAAACAGACCCTTCGGTCCAACTCATCCATGCTGACCAAAATCCCGATCTGACCTAGTCCCATTTGCTAGCACTTGGCCCATATCCCTCCAAACCCTTCCTATTCATATTCCCATCCAGATGCCTTTAAAATGTTGTAGTTGTATCAGCGTCCACCACTTCCTCTCATTCCATGCACGCACCACCCTCTGCATTAAAAGGTTGCCCCTTAAGTCCCTTTGAAATCTTTCCCCTTTCACTTTAAACCTATGCCCTCCAGTTTCAGAAACCCCCAAACCCAGGGAAAAGACCTAGGTGATTCACACAACAATAGCACTTGAGACATTATAAATCTCTATCAGGTGACCCCTCAATCTGAGCTTAACTGTTCCCCATCTCTTTCAATTTGTGACTGTGGTTGACTTGATATCAGCTGAATATCTCCTTTTGCTCTTGTTCTGGGGCTGCTGAAGTTAATATCTTGTTTCTGTCTCATTTAACTCCCCCATTTCACAAAGCTAGAGGCAGGGCACTACGCTTATCGTTGTTTCAAAGCATTCGCTTTGAGAGCCCAATCAAATACTACCCCATCCACCATCCATCACAAACAAAAGTGTGTCAGCGTTGTGGGGTTTTGACCACAGATTATCCAAACACTTCCACATGACCTGACCTTGAATGTTGTCAAATTTATACAGAGTGAAATGCTTTATCTCTCTTCATCGCACTTTCTTACATTGTCTTAATTCCTGGCCATATACCATTGAACAGATTGCTGGAGGCAACGATGAGGATGCTATATTATATCACAATGGATAGTCCCTTTGCCCTTTTCAAACCATCTTGTACAGTCATGCGCTCTGTAGTGGAAGGAACTTATTGTACAATCCATACTGCACTAATGGACTCATTTAAATTACTTTCTTCTGTAATCCTAGATCTGTTACTCAAAAGTCTCTGTGTCAACCTGACAGCCCCACTTAACACAATGTTATAACATTACTACAAAGTGACTTAGCCACTTAATAATCTATATGGGCATATCCTTATAATACAATGCCCTCAGTCCTAATTTTATTTGCTTCCTATATCATCAGTGTTACTGTGATCAAAAGATAGAATTTGTGAGCACACAGTTTAATACAATTCTGCTGGATTATCAGGTCTGTCTTTGTTCTACATTGGAAAAATGTTAAAACATATCTACATCCTTCAATCAGAAACCTGGATATTACAGACAACAATCTACTGAGAGGTTCACACATGGAAAGATATATACCTGGGAATGAGTTATAGACTAGAATCTAATCGAGGGGTTCAGATGGTTTATATAAAGAGTAACAGATACCTGGGAGTGAGTTACAGACTAGAATCTAATCAAGAGATTTGGATGGTTTACATTTAGAATAGGGGATGGCTGGGGGTGAGTTACAGACTAGAACCTAGTTGAAGGATTCAGATAGTTTATATTTAGAATAATAGATATCCAGGGAGAGTTACAGACTGGAATCTAATTGAGGGGTTCAGATGGCTTATATATGGAATAATGAATACCCATGAGTGAGTTACAGACGAATATCTAATCGAGGGATTCTGATGGTTTATATATAGAATAATAGATACCCAGGGGTGACTGGAATCTAATCAAGGGATTCAGATGGTTTATATTTAGAATAATGGATACCCATGAGTGAGTTACAGACTGGAATCTAATTGAGGAGTTCAGATGGTTTATATATGGAATAATGGATACCTGGGAGTGAGTTACAGGCTGGAATTTATTTCTGGGTTCAAATGGTTTATATAAAGAACACTGGATTTCTAGGAGTGAGTTGCAAACTGGAATCTAATCAAGGAGTTCAAGTGGTATATGTAAGGATTCCTCAGTGTGTTACATGACTGTAACTAATTGCTGGAACTGGCTACCTTCTAGATTATGTAATGGTTAGCTCCATATGAAATGTAACATGATTTCTAATGAACTGGCTCTATATTGAAAACAAAATGAAAGTGTGTTATCACCCTGGTGATTTGAAGTGTTTGTGCATAGAACAATAGATTCCAAAAACTAAGCTTTAGGCTAGAATAAAACTGAGGTATTTGAACGTTCAACCTCAAGAGACCTTTTGGTAACGTAGATGGTGAAACTGGCAGCAGGGTCTGGAATCAAAGAATAAGTAATTGACAAAAAAAAATCAATGCAAAGAGATTTTTTTATTTTTAAGCAGCATGGTGTTATGGTCTGAAAATGGGCTGGCAGAAAGGATATCTGAAATTAATTCGATAGTAACTTTCAAAAAGCAATTTGATAAATAACTGAACAGAGAAATCTGAAGGGCAATAGCAAAGGGGAGGAAAGTGAATTCAATTGGATAAAGAGTGACGATGAGTTGCCTCCAACTGTGCTGCATGATTCTATGAATTGACAGTAAAAAGGTTGTGTCAGTCTTAACACAAAGGGGAAATGGAACATTTGGAAAAAGTCAACGAATAAATGATTGCCTGTGCACAAAATGCTCAATTGCCAAATTGTGCTTCACTAAACAAAAGGATAACTAGGGAGAGAATAGGGCCCCTCAAAGATCAGCAAGACAGCCTTTGTGTGGAGCCACAGAAAATGGGGGAGATACTAAACGAGTATTTTGCATCAGTATTTACTGTGAAAAAGGACATGGAAGATATAGACTGTAGGGAAATAGATGGTGACACCTTGAAAAATGTCCATATTATAGAGGAGGAAGTGCTGGATGTCTTGAAACGCATAAAAATGAATAAATCCCCAGGACCTGATCAGGTGTACCCTAGAACTCTGTGGGAAGCTAGAGAAGTGATTGCTGGACCTCTTGCTGAGATATTTGTATCATCGATAGTCACAGGTGAGGTGCCGGAAGACTGGAGGTTGGCAAACGTGGTGCCACCGTTTAGGAAAAGTGGTAAGAACAAGCCAGGGAACTATAGATCAGTGAGCCTGATGTTGGTGGTGGGCAAGTTGTTGGAGTGAATCCTGACAGACAGGATGTACATGTATTTGGAAAGGCAAAGACTGATTAGAGATAGTCAACATGGCTTTGTGCGTGGGAAATCATGTCTCACAAACTTGATTGAGTTTTTTGAAGAAGTAACAAAGAGGATTGATGAGGGCAGAGCCGTAGATATGATCTATATGGACTTCAGTGAGGCATTTGACAAGGTTCCCCATGGGAGACTGATTAGCAAGGTTAGATCTCATGGAATATAGGGAGAACTAGCCATTTGGATACAGAACTGGCTCAAAGGTAGAAGACAGAGGGTGGTGGTGGAGGGTTGTTTTTGAGACTGGAGGCCTGTGACCAGTGGAGTGCCACAAGAATCAGTGCTGGGTCCACTACCTTTTGTAATTTATATAAATGATTCGGATGCGAGCATAAGAGGTACAGTTAGTATGTTTGCTGATGACACCAAAATTGGAAGTGTAGTGGACAGCGAAGAGGGTTACCTCAGATTACAACAGGATCTGGACCAGATGGGCCAATGGGCTGAGAAGTGGCAGATGGAGTTTAATTTAGAGAAATGTGAAGTGCTGCATTTGGGAAAGCAAATCTTAGCAGGACTTATACACTTAATGGTGAGGTCCTAAGGAGTGTTGCTGAACAAAGAGACCTTGGAGTGCAGGTTCACAGCTCCTTGAAAGTCGAGTTAGGAGAGTGAAGAAGGCGTTTGGTATGCTTTCCTTTATTGGTCAGAGTATTGAGTACAGGAATTGGAAGGTCATGTTGCAGCTGTGCAGGACATTGGTTAGGCTACTGTTAGAATATTGTGTGCAATTCTGGTCGCCTTCCTATCGGAAGGATATTGTGAAACTTGAAAGGACTCTGAAAAGATTTACAAGGATGTTGCCAGTGTTGGAGGATTTGAACTATAGGGAGAGGTTGAATAGGCTGGGGCTGTTTTCTCTAGAGTGTCAGAGGCTGAGGGGTGATCTCATAGAGATTTATAAAATCATGAGGGACATGGATAGAATAAATAAACAAAGCCTTTTCCCTGGGGTGGGGGAGTCCAGAAATAGAGGGCATAGGTTTAGGGAGAGAGGGGAAAGATATAAAAGAGACCCACGGGGCAACTATTTCACGCGGAGGGTGGTACGTTTATGGAATGAGCTGCCAGAGGAAGTGGTGGAGGCTGGTACAATTACAACATTTAAAAGGCATCTGGATGGGTGTATGAATAGGAAGGGTTTGGAGGGATATGGACTGGGTGCTGGCAAGTGGGTCTAGATTAATTTAGGATATCTGGTCAGCATGTACGAGTTGGCCTGAAGGGTCCGTTTCCATGCTGTACATCTCTATGACCCTATGACTTAATTCTACACAGCAGACCGCCAGAAAACTCATCTGCAACTGTACCCAGTGAAAGGCTTGTTGAGAGGGCGGGTTAGTTGTGAAATTTGACTTACTTCAGTCCAGTCCATGTTCACTGATTGGTTCTGGTGCAAGATTTCTCTGGTAAGTTACACAAAAGGTCAGTTTGCCTTTGACAGCGTCAGGCTGATGGTCGAACGCCACTGGAGTCAAACAGTTGCCTGTCTGCCTACTCTGCAGCAGATAGGATGATTCACACTGACTTCAACATTTACTTCCTGTGATTTGAAATCAAGTATCCAGATCCCATATTCAAATCTACTGCAAACACTGGAAAGAGTAAAAGAGAATTTATTGAGGTAACTGAGGAGGCAGCAGCAGCAATGGCCAAGCTCTTTGAGTTGGACCAAAGGGTACATCTCTGTGACTCCACGACTCTATAACTCTTCCAGTACAGTTACAACACTAGCATCTACCCAACAATGTGGAAAACTGACCAGGTATGCCCTGTACATAAAAAGCAGGACAAATCCAACTCAGCCAATTACCGCCTACTCTTGGTCATCAATAAAATGATGGAAGGTGTCGTCAACAGTGCTATCAAGCAACACCCGCTCAGCGATGCCCAGTTTGGGTGCCGCCAGGGCCACTCAGCTCCTGACCTCATTACAAAGATGGACAAAAGAGGTGAGGTAAGAGTGACTGTCTTCATCATCCATTAGACTGAATGTGGCTACAGGGAGAACCTTCAAAACTGGAGTCAATGAGAATCAGGGTGAAGCTAGCCACTATAGGAGTCATGTCAAGCGAAGGGAGCTGACAGGGTTTGTTGGCAGGAACACACCGAGGCTCCTGAGACAGCACCATCCAAACCCACAAGCTCTTCCATCTCAAAGGACGAGGGCAGCAGATACATGGGAACACCGCCAACTCCAAGTTCCCCTCCAAGCTTCACTCACCATCCTGACTTGGGCTGAATTTGATAAATGGCTGGAATGCAGGAACGTTGGCAAAATTGCGCCAGGTGGCACCTTTGCCTGCTCTGGCTGTGATAGCAAGCAACCACTCACTCATGAGACCAGGTGGCCTCCCAGTGGGCTCCTGGGGTGGAATGCTCCATATTGGGCACTTGGGGGGCGGGGGGGGGGGGGCGGGGGGTGCCACAGTAGCTGGGTCCACCCTTGCCAGAATGGTATCCTTCCACCGATGCCCACCTGCTAATCGCTGGAGCTGGTTTGCCAGACTCCAGCTAACCACAGCTCCACTCACCACCCTCCCCCACTCTTTGAAGGTGCTCACCATTGATACCCTACTGGTGTATTACCAGCAGTGTCCACTGCTTCTTGGGGCACTACTGAGCTGTTGGGAAATAAGCAGTAAATGAAGAATGAGGATGACATAAGTAGTAATGAATCAGAATAAGTTCTAGACTTATCCTCTCAGTGTCCAAATAAATGTATATTTCTAAAACAAAATAGAGCTCGAAGACTTTTGGAAATGGTATCAACTTGTGATGTCAAGGCACACAGGGCTAAGGGCCAAGTGCTGGAAAATGGGATTCGAGTAGTTCAGTGCTGTTTTTGCCCAGGGCAGACTTGATGGACCGAAGGGCCTTCTGTTGTGCTGTTGACCCCTATGACCATGACTCTAGAAGACCAGTGGCAGAAGTGCTAGAACTAGTTGGGGGGGTCAGCTAGCTCAGTTGTCTGAATGGCATTTGTGTGATGCCATGTGGGTTTGATTCCCATGCCAGCTGAGGCCACCATGAAAGGGCTGTCATCTCAACATTGCCTGAGTTACAGTGACCCTCAGCTGCCATCTATCCCGCAACTGAGGGTGCATCACTACCCTCTCTCACTGCGGTGGCTTTCAGGAGTGGCCGCTCCTGAGTTTCGGGCAGACAGATAGCACTTCTGTCACATTGTGATGAAGAATATTGGAAACAGGGGACAGGCTCCGACTTTAATGAGACTCAAGATTGGTTCAGAGAATTTGGAAAATTCAGTGATCAAGGGCGTGAGAGACTTCAGATGTTGATTGATGAGGTAAGAGCATTGCATCCTTAAGGTAAAATGTGGTTGCCTTCGATTTGTGAGACTGAAATCAACTCTCTTCAGACACATGGAAGAAGCCAGGGATTCTCTCCTGAACAAGAGGCATGGAGGAGGTCGGAAAGTGGTGAATCAGCTACTGCACTGCAAGACAGCTGGAGGTTGTAGGGATTCAGTGCTAATGATTCAATGGAACTCTCCAGTGGAAGATTAGGCAGGGTAGATGCTGAGCTTGGGGATCAGCACCTCAGAACACCTCAGAACATGCACTGTCGGTATTTTCTAATCAACAGATTCAAGGGATGTTATTTCACACCTCTGGAGCAGGCAAGACCTGAACCTGGGTGACCTGGCTATGAGGTAGGGACACCACCACCGCACCCACATTTCCACCAATCCCTGGAACGGTATGATGATGCTCATGCAATGCTATCACTGAACTGTAGGGAGCGCTGTGCTTAGAAGCCTATTGTAATTGAGTCCTTACAGAGATAAGAAAAATCATGTGACAGATGCCCATGAAGGGATCCTGACACTTTGACCTGCCAAGGGTCAAATAGAACATGAAATAAAAGCAATACTTGGCAGATGAGCATATGAAGAGTCAGGTAACCCTTACCCCTGTCATTCAATTGGCACAGCTTTAAATACTCTTTGCATTGCATTGTAGGTGCCCTATGTCTTCCCCCTCCCTACTGTCTGCCACAGACAGGTAGGCCCTGAATGAGGAAGTGGTGGACGCTAGTACAATTGCAACATTTAAAAAGCATCTGGATGGGTATATGAATAGGAAGGTTTTATAGAGTCATAGAGATGTACAGCATAGAAACAGACCCTTCGGTCCAACCCGCCCATGCCAACCAGATATCCCAACCCAATCTAGCCCCACCTGCCAGCAACCGGCCCATATCCCTCCAAAGCCTTCCTATTCATATACCCATCCAAATGCCTCTTCAATATTGCAATTGTACCAGCCTCCACCACTTCCTCTGGCAGCTCATTCCATAAACGTACCACCCTCTGTGTGAAATAGTTGCCCCGTGGGTCTCTTTTATATCTTTCCCCTCTCTCCCTAAACCTATGCCCTCTATTTCTGGACTCCCCCACCCCAGGGAAAAGGCTTTGTTTATTTATTCTATCCATGTCCCTCATGATTTTATAAATCTCTATGAGATCACCCCTCAGCCTCTGACACTCAAGAGAAAACAGCCCTAGCCTATTCAACCTCTCCCTATAGTTCAAATCCTCCAACACTGGCAACATCCTTGTAAATCTTTTCTAAACCCTTTCAAGTTTCACAACATCTTTCCGATAGGAAGGCGACCAGAATTACATGCAATATTCCAACAGTGGCCTAACCAGTGTCCTGTACAGCCGCAACATGACCTCCCAACTCCTGTACTCAATACTCTGACCAATTAAGTAAAGCATACCAAACGCCTTCTTCACTATCCTATCTACCTGCGACTTAACTTTCAAGGAGCTATGAACCTGCACTCCAAGATCTCCCCTAGGACCTTACCATTAAGTGTAGAAGTCCTGCTAAGATTTGCTTTCCCAAAATGCAGCACCTCGCATTTATCTAAATTAAGCTCCATCTGCCACTTCTCAGCCCATTGACCCATCTGGTCCAGATCCTGTTGTAATCGGAGGTAACCCTCTTCGCTGTCCACTACACCTCCAATTTTGGTGTCATCTGCAAACTTACTAACTATACCTCTTATGCTCACATACAAATTATTTATATAAATGACGAAAGGTAGAGGACCCAGCACCAATCCTTGTGGTACTCCAATGGTCACAGACCTCCAGTCTGAAAAACAACCCTCCACCACTACCCTCTGTCTTCTACTGGGTGCTGGCTGGTGGGACTAGATTGGGTTGGGATACCTGGTCGGCATGGACGAGTTGGACCGAAGGGTCTGTTTCCGTGCTGTCCATCTCTATGACTCTGTGACTCTATGACTTGGCAACAATTGAAGTAGGTTAAACAGGACTCAACTCTGGGATTGCTGACCTCAATCCCGTTTCTGCCTATTTTGGGGTAAGGGTGGGGATAATCAGCCTGTGCACAGCATGCCCATCCCGGCCAGACCCACTGCACGGATGGACAGTGCCAACCCCTGGGTGGTTTTCGTGGGATTGGGCCCCTTCGGTGAACAGGTTAGGATCACTTGAAGAATGTATGATGGACTGATTGAAGCCCCCAGTGAAGGGACCAAAGGGAAAGCAGCTCCTTCTTCCTGGAGTTCCGACATTGCCAGTGAGGAGTGAAGGTTTTCTGCGGCCTGACGTCCATTGTTAAAACTGGCCACCGTAAACAGAGGGAGGGGTTCTGGCTTCCTCACCTCACTGTTCACCCACTTACATTGCTGGCTTCTGGGGTGGAGGGGGAACAGTGCTCCTGATGCCATCCCACTCCACCCCCATGCCACAACGCTAACCATGCCAGCCTAAGGTTCGGGTAATGTACTCACCCCACCCTCTCACCTTCACTGGGTTCAATCTGAGTTACAGCAGGAGAGGAAAAGCATTTTAGGGTCTTAAGGAGAAGAAGGATTTACATTGTATAGCTTTATCGTACAATAGCAATAAGGCCTAAGTTAGGATTGATGTTGTAGCTAAGGCTGTTGGGCGACCTGTCACTTTAGCACTTCACAGCACGATGTTCCACCTTTCCTCATAACCCCTCCCTTATGACATCATCAGGTTGGGTGGACCTTAACGCAGTCTCCAACATAAATCATTTCAGAACCAATACCTTGTGTAACAACCGGTCCCAACTCCCCTGAATAAATATGCAATGAATGGGGGCCATTTTAAAGGAGTTGCCCCCATGGGGGCAGAATTGGCTGTTGACATTGGCACTGAGGCACAGAGAGTTTAGAGGTGGAATCTTGGGTCCTCTCCCTATTTGTGGGGCTGGAGTGTTCAGTCAGATGGGGTCCATCTCCCCACTCTAATTAAGGCAATGGCAGCAAAGTATCTGGCTGTGTAGTGGTGATAACTCACAATCCACAGGCCTAGCTTTAATGAACTGTCTGTCGGTTCAAATCCCACTGCGGAAGCTGGTGGAATGGCAGCGTAATAAATCTGTAACGGCAACTCCAGGCACTGGAACGGACATACCATTGTTCTTAGTTGTCAAAACCCAGCTGATTGTCCTAACGTGCCTCAGGGAAGGCAATGTGTCATTTTTGTCTGGTCTGGCCTCCATGTGACTCCAAACCCGATTTCTTAACTGACCTCTAAAGCAGCCCAAACGCTCCCCCCACCCTGCTGCTCAGCTGAAGGGGAATTAGGGATGGAAAAATGGTTCTCATGTCGTCGCCACTTAGTGCAGGGTGGGGTCTGAAACGTTGACCCTCCTGCTCCTTGGATGCTGTCTGACCTGCTGTGCTTTTCCAGCACCACGCTCTCCAGGGTGGGGCATGTGCCATACAATGAACACATCAGGGCAAACCTGTTCCCACATGGCATCAGGGGACCAATGTTTCACAGAGGGAACTGGCATCCCTTGGAAGGTGCAACATTTTATAAATACTGTGTGGTCAGATTAAGGCTTTGCATTGTGCCTTTCTACATTGTCACCAATGAGTCAGCCTTTTTGTCCTTTTGTTTTCCACATTAGCCTTCTCCCTGGACAGGAAAGAGTCTTCCCCATGCATTTTCTCTGTTTCAAATCAATGTTTGCTTCAACGCTTGAGTTTTCTGCCGTGCAGCGAGTGGGAGCGTTGTTCACCGATTGGCAGCGCCCTTCAGTGGTTAGCACTGCTGCCTCACAGCGCCAGGGACCCGGGTTCGATTCCAGCCTCAGACGACTGTCTGTGTGGAGTTTGCACATTCTCCCCGTGTCTGCGTGGGTTTCCTCCGGGTGCTCCGGTTTCCTCCCACAATCCAGAAAGGTGAATTGGCCATGCTAAATTGTCCACAGTGTTCAGGGATGTGTAGGTTGGGTGCATTAGTCAGGAGTTAAATGTAGGTGAATAGATCTGGTTGGGTTACTCTTTTCAGGGTCGGTGTGCATTTGTTGGGCCGAAGGGCCTGTTTCCATACTGTAGGGATCCTATACTATGAAAGCACAAATTCTATTCTAAGAAAACAAAAAAAAGAAAGTGAAAAACCCCCTTTCTGTCAGAAATAAAACACATTATTTCTTTCATTGAAAATCAAGCCAGTGGAGTAAAACACATTGCTCCCATCAGGCATGCGATGGGTCACTGGGAATCTATTTGTTGCAGAGATTTGGAGTTTGTGGTTAGAGTCAAAGTTGTAAATTTGTGTCCTTTGGTACAATTCCCCATGACATGGGCCAACGTCGCTTTAAGGTGAATTTTGGAATCCATTGTTGGAGATTACTTATGGGTTAAAGACTGAAATCTGAATACGAGTGGGCTCAGGCTGCATGCGGGTAGAGATAGCAACAATCCTTTCCTATGCACTGTATTATAACAACACTCGCTCCAGGACACATAGACTAAAGTCCACTCAACTAATCTTGTATTTGTAAAGCTCTACCTTTGGTGCAGGTCATTGCTGGAGGAGACGGCGTAATCAGAAATTCCGGTTCACAACCATTTTTAAATTCTGTTGTGTGGATCCTGAAATAACTCCACAGAGGCTGGTATCCAGTCACCAAGTCCCCCTTTATTTACAAGTGGAGAGTCCTTGACACTGATCCAGCTCCCTCAGAGCCAGCTCTCAGAGTGAGCAGGACCCATGTGCCAGAGCTCCCTGATTGGCCAGATTAACAGCCCCAATCAGGGATCTCATATATTATGAGGCCATAAAGTCATAGAGATGTAGAGCATGGACACAGACCCTTCGGTCCAACTAGTCCATGCCGACCAGACATCCCAACTTCATCTAGTCCCATTTGCCAGTACTTGGCCCACATCCCTCTAAACCCTTTCTATTCATATATAGCTGGCTGTCCTCTACAGATATGAACATCACTGGCATTTGTTACCTGTCCTTAATTACCCTTCAGGTGAGTGGGGTGTTTGGGGCCATTCTAGAGGGCAATTAAAAACTGGGTTGGAGTTACATAGAGGCCAGAGCAGGCAAGTTATAGGAAGGATATTATTAAGCTGGAGAGGGTTTCAGAGGAGATTTACCAGGATGGTGCTGGATATGGAATGTTTGAGTTATAAGGACAGACTAGATAGGCGAGGACCTTTTTTCATGGGAGTGTAGGAGATTGAGGAGCTCATAAAATAATGAGAAGTATGGACAGAGTTAATGGTTTTTCTCAAGGATAGGGGACTTCAAGACGAGGAGACATATTTTTAAGGTGAGAGGAGAGAGATTTAAAAAAGACACCAGGGGTAATTTTGTTTTTACACTGAGGGTGGTTTACATATGGAATTAACTTCCTAAGGAAGTGGTGGATGTGGGTGCAATAACAAAGTTTAAAAGACATTTGGATGAGTACATGAATAGGAAAGGTTTGCAGGGATATGGGCCAGGAGCAGGCAGCTGGGGCTAGTTTAGTTTGGGATTATGTTCAGCCATGGACTGGTTGGACTTAAATGACCTGGTTGGAGAAGGACAACAGGTCAGACAACATCCAAGGAACAGGAGGGTTGATGTTTCGAGCGTAAGGTCGACATCAGGAATTCCTGATGAAGAGCTTATGCTTGAAACGTCGACATTTCTGCTCCTCGGATGCTGTCTGACCTGATGTGCTTTTCCAGCGTCACACTTTCTGACTTTGAAGAATCTGGTTCCATGCTGTATGGCTCCAAGAATAAGGTGTTCGGCAAGGTACCTCGTGGGAGACTGGTTAGCAAGGTTAGATCACACGGAATACAGAGAGAACTAGCCATTTGGATACAGAACTGGCTTGAAGATGGAAGACAGAGGATGATGGTGGAGGGTTACTTTTCAGACTGGAGGCCTGTGACCAGTGGAGTGACACAAGGACCAGTGCTGGCTCCACTGCTCTTCATCATTTATACAAATGATTTGGATGTTAATAAAGGAAGTATAGTAAATATAAGTTTGCAGATGACACCAAAATTGGAGGTGTAGTGGACAGTGAAGAACATTACCTCAGAGTACAATGGGATCGTGATCAGATGGGCCAATAGGTCGAGGTGTGGCAGATGGAGTTTAATTTAGATAAATGCGTGGGGCTGAGTAGTTGAGTGTGTTTCAGGTAGAGATTGATAGAATTCGGAACAGTCATGATGTAATGGACAATGAAGGCTGTGATAGCACTGAAGGTCAAATGGGCAGAATGGCCTACTCCCATTGCTGTTCGCCAACCTCATGTTGACACTGCAAAAATGCCTTTCATTGTCAGAAATTTGTCTGATTCCTTTAGATGAACCACCAAAGACTTACTCATTGTATGTTCTGGTAAACCACTCCACTGGTATAGGACTCTCCTCAATGACTGATTGTGTGGTAGGTGCTGAAAGCTCTTGGTTGTTCACCCACTGTTAGCTCAAAAAATCATTGCATTCAAATGGAACTAACAAGTCTAACTTTACAAGTTCACAGCCCTCTCACAGGCTTATACCCCGTAACACTCACACATACTTTACTAAGCTTTGTACACACATTCTCCCTCATGCACTCACACCCAAATACACACACTCACTCTGTCTCTCCTGCAAACACACGTACATATAACTTCATGGAATGAATCTGTGCTCGCAGCATTATATTTTATTTTGCTCAAAAAATGCATAACCTATTGTCAATCCATGTAAGATTCTGTAAATCCCACATGAGAAATAGAACCAGGATGACTCAAGATTGGGATGCAGACAGACTTTAACCTCACACCTCTAATGCATTGTCTGAACTGAGATGCCACATCTTGTTCAAAACCCTGAAGTTAGCTTGAGAATGTGACTTAAAAAGAGTTCTGGGGTTTACATATTAATGAGCCAAAGCTAGCAAAACCATTCTAAAAGTTGAAAGACTTAATCTAAGTTTGTTTAATATATTCCAGCTGCATGAGACTGTAACCTTTTGCAATATATTTTGTGTCTTATGGTCCTGCTCCACAACCACCTGATGAAGGGGCAGCGCTCTGAAAGCTAGTGCTTCCAAATAAACCAATTGGACTATAACCTGGTGTTGTGGGATTTTTAACCAGTCCAACACAGACTCCTCCAAAGTATTTACAAGTTCAGCATCACCTCCATATTCTTGCACTCAATGCCCATTTTAAAGTTTCAATCAAATCCCTTTATAGACACAGTTTTCTAAATGAAAACAAAAATGCTGGTTCCTAAAATTTGTCGTGATAACTAAGAATGATTGGATGAGGCTTTACTCTGGAACTCCAGGAGGTGGAGAAGTCATCATTTCAGGTATAACGCTGCTGCGGGACCAACCGAAATGTTGACTTCTCCACCTCCTGATGCTACCTGGCTTGATGTATTCTTCCAGCCTCTTGCTCGTCTACCTTGGATTCCAGCATCTGCAGTTTTTTTGTCTCTTACTCGGGAGCTTATCCAGTATTGGCCCACTGAAAGAAACAAAACGCCATGACACACTGAGGGTTTTGTTGGTGCGAAGTGTTGTATTTTTTGGTTTTGGAAAGGGCTGCCCCTGCGTGCACCCGAATGACTTTTCCTCTGGCCTGGGTGAAACTGGTTGAGGAACTTCAATGTTTTGTCAACTCTGACTCGAATGTCTGCCTCCTGTCTAAGCAACTATCCATGCACAGTGCCCAGAGGGAAACTTTTACCAGCATTGTAAATTAAGTCTGCAGATAGTCACTTTCATTTGCGTTCCCAACTCCTACAGAATCACACGCAAGTTGTGTGGCCATTTGCCAACTGTGACTTCATCAGTTCTCCTATATCAGCATCATAACTTGTTGCCAATCTCCTGCCTTTTCCCCATATTCCTACACCTTTGTGCCTAATCAAATAGCCATCCAATGCCCCTCTTGAATGCCTCAATTGAACCTACCTCTACTACGTTTCCAGGTCATGCATTTCAAACCTGAACTACTCGCGTTTCCTCATATTTCCTTCTTTTGCAAATCACCTTCAATCCATGCCCTCTCATTCTTTATCTTTTTAAAAGTGAGATCAGTTTGTCCTCATCTACTCTTGTCCAGCCTGCCCAGTGTTGGACTGGGGTGGACAAAGTTAAAAATCAAGCGAAAAGTCTGGCCTGTCGGCCGCACTCTCACTGAATCGACAAGCTAATGGACAACACCAGGTGATAGGAGAACGTGAGGACTGCAGATGCTGGAGATCAGAGCTGAAAATGTGTTGCTGGAAAAGCGCAGCAGGTCAGGCAGCATCCAAGGAGCAGGAGAATCGACGTTTCGGGCATGAGCCCTTCTTCAGGAAATCAGATTCAATCCATGCCCTCTCAAAAATTCCTGAAGAAGGGCTCATGCCCGAAACGTCAATTCTCTTGCTCCTTGGATGCTGCCTGACCTGCTGTGCTTTTCCAGCAACACATTTTCAACACCAGGTTATAGTCCAACAGGTTTATTTGAAAGCATAATCTTTTGGAGCGGTGCTCCTTCATCAGGTGGTTGTGGAGCAGGACCAGAAGACACAGAATTTGTAGCAAATGGGTTAGAGTGTTGTAATGATATATTAAACAATTAATCTAAGTTTGTTTCATATACTATTACAATTCCATGACACTGTAACCCTTTCACTATAAATTCTGTGTCTTCTGGTCCTGCTCCACAACCACCTGACAAAGAAGTAGCATTTTGAAAGCTAGTGCCTCCTAATAAACCTGTTGGACTATAACCTGGTGCTGGATGATTTTTATCTTCACCCTGCTCATGATTTTGAAAACCTTTATTAGATCTCCTCTCAGCCTTCTTCTCTCCAATGAGAACAGTCCCAACTTCTCCAATCAATCCTCATAATTGAGGTTTCTCATTTCCTGGAACCATTCTAGTAAACCACTTCTGCACCCTCTCCAATGCATTCATATCTTTCCCCTTATGTGGTGCACGACGCTCTCGCTGAGGTTTAACAAGTGCCTTTCCTATGTTCAGCATCACCTCTTGTACTTTCTGACTCTGTGAATAAAGCCTGGTGTACTGTAAGCATTATTAAGTGTTTCCTCCACTTGTCCAGCCACCTTCAGTGATCTGTGTACGTACACACCCATGTCCCTCTGCCCCCGGAACCCCCAGAGAATTGTACCCCCGTATTTTACATTGTCTGTCCACGTACTTCCACCAAAATCTGTCTGTGTGGAGTTTGCACATTCTCCCCGTGTCTGCGTGGGTTTACCCTGGGTGCTCCATTTTAATGTGACAATCCAAAGACGTGCAGGTTAGGTGAATTGGCCATGGTAAACTGTCCATAGTCGGGGGGGTGGGGGGGTGAGTTACTCTTCAGGGGGTTGGTGTGGACTTGTTGGGCCAAAGGACCTGTTGCCACACTGTAGGGAATTTAAGGGGGGGGGCATTGATGGCTCAGTGGTTCGCACAGCTTCCTCACAGCACCAGGGACCCAGGTTCGATTCCAGCCTCGAGCGACTGGCTGTGTGGAGTTTGTACATTCTCCCCGTGTCTGCGTGGGTTTCCTCCGGATGCTCCGGTTTCCTCCCACATTCCAAAGATGTGCAGGTCAGGTGAATTGGCCATGCTAAACTATCCATAGAGTTGGGTACATTAGTCAGAGAGGGGTGGGTTACTCTTTGGAGGGTCAGTATGGACTTGTTGGGCTGAAGGGCCTGTTTCCACACTGTAGGGAATCTAATCAAAATGTGTTGCTGCACATTTCTCTGCATTGAACCTTATCTGCCCACTCCAGTAACTTGTATGTATCCTTTTGTTTTCTACACTGTCCCTATTTCCACCAACTTTGAAATTGTCCAGTGCACTCCAAAATGTGGCACGGTGGCTCAGTGGTTAGCACTGCTGCCTCACAGTGCCAGGGACCCAGGTTCGATTTCAGCCTCGGGCGACTGTCTGTGTGGTGTTTGCATATTCTCCCCGTGACTGTGTGGGTTTCCTCCGGGTGCTCCAGTTAGGTGAGTTGTAGGTTAGGGTGAATTGGCCATGCTGAATTGCCCATAGTGTTCAGCGATGTGTAGGTTTGGTGCATTAGTTAGGGGCAAATGTAAAGTGATAGGATTGAGGAATGGGTCTGGGTGGGTTACTCTTCGGAGGCTTGGTGTGGACCTGTTGGACCAAATGGCCTGTTTCCACACTGTTGGGATCCGATGAAGATCTGGATTATTTAATACCTACTTATGTGTGTGTTTATATAAGCAAGGGTGCCAATACTGACCCCTAGAGTACTCCACAACTAACCTTTCTCCAGGCCATGCACATCCGTTGACTCTAAGTTTGCTATCATTCAGCCAGATTTGTATCCATATTGTTACTTTCCCTTTTATTACATGACCTATAACCTTTCTCAAAAGTCTGCAGTTTGGTACTGGATCCAAAGCCTTCTGGAGGTCCACATACACCACATCCACAGCATAACCACTGTTCAACTCTTCCTGTCACCTCTTCAAAAACATCCCCACACTCCAGCTAAACATGATTTCCCCTTTAGAAATTCAAGCTGACTCCTCTTAAATAACCCCTGGAACTAATAATTCCATCCTGAATAATTGTTCCCTAAAGCTTCCCCACCAGTGAAATTAAACTGATTGGTCCGTCATTGTTACCTTTTTTTGAATAAGGGCAAGATGTCTGCAATTCTCTAGTCTTCTCAACATGATTTCTTAACGACCAATGAACTTTCTGGGAAAGAGCAGTGGAAACGAAATCGTCCCCTCCCTGCTGCTTTGACAAACTCCCCACTCAGCACACTTTACATCTTGTAGTGAGCCTTACTATCTCTTCCATCTTCTGCACCAAATTCCCTCTTTGACCTTAATATACTCCCCCGTTCTCTGTCCCTGTCAGGTGCTACATCCCTCACACTGACTGTGCTTCTTGCACATGTCCCTGTATTAAAGAAATTGTGTCCATCGTGTCTTTGAGAGTTATCGCTGGCGTATGTGAAGACATTCAGTGCCAACTCCAGAATACTACAGATGGCATTTGATAATTGGAAAATCCTCCAATAAAGTCCTGAACTCTTTATTGATAATCCCTGCCCATGTCTTCACCACCTCTGATTCACAGAGCCAACAGTACAACCATCTGCTGTAGGCTGCTCTGAGCCAATATCTGGTCCAGGGACAACTCCAAGGTTAGGACAGCCTGAAGCTTTCCCATTTGCAAATTTGCATAAAATTCCTGGAGGGCACCTGTCTCAGCAGGGAGTCTGCAATGCGCACATACATCAGCTGCCCTTCCGTTAAATGCACAATAAGACTTGTGCTTCAGTGATGTTTTGTTGCAACCTGACCACAGCACCTGTTGCCTGACCTTCAAAACTGCCGGATTTTCACAATCCTTTTCAAACTGGGAAGGGTGACTGGCCCCGGAGCACTAACTCCAATTTCACTCCACGGATACTGCTGGACCTACCAGGTTTCTCTGGCCATTCCCTGTTTCGGTTTGGATCCGCTGTTTTGTCTGTGGTAGCCACATTGTCGATCGTAACTCACTTGGCTGTTGGTGTGACTATTTGGAAATTCCAAGCAGTCAAATGACTGACTGAGTGACGTTTTCACCGTCAGGAGCTGAGTTTTCCCTCACGCACACCACCTTGATTAACTAGCATTTCCCCAGCACTGGTAAATGAATTGGGAACATGTCATTGTTTAATGAGTTGTTCATCGAGACCTGGATTACGACTGTCTGTCAGAAATCACTTGAGTCCTTGGAAGGAAGTTGAAAAATATCACTGCAGCCCTCCCGCTCAATGCTGTGCACAGATTGTATAGGCAGCCACAGCTAAGTTTATTTCCTCTCTTGAGAGGAGGTGAACACCTTCATAGAAAAGAAGATTAAAATCCTTAAATGAGGAAGAGACTCGCATCGTACAGTCTCTATCTTATAGCGAACACACTGGAGTGAACATTCAGCACCCAGAAAGCTTGGAAAGAAGATTGGGTAGGAGCTGAATATTGTGTTTGTTTCCCCACATGGGCCATTTTGGGCTGAAGCAGCCTTGGGGCATCTAGGTAACAGACCCCCAGTAGGAAGGCCTGTCCATTAGGCCTCAGGCTGTCTAATGCTTTGGAGATAGTGGTTCAATTCCCACTGGTGGATTTTAAAAGTAATTAGTACCTTTGGGATTGGAAGCTGGAACTTGGTCAAGGGCCTGTTGTCTCAGAGGTAGGGAAACTACCACAGGGCCACAAGACCCTTGAGGCAACAGTTCTGCCATTGAGCAACCTCTCCACCAAGTGGGGGACAACCACATACCTCCATAGAGGGGCTTTACCCCAAACAGTTCCAGTCTGGCTGCTTGTCATATTGTTCAACTGAAGTTTGAAAGAAGTGCCTGAGGGCTAGGGGCACCTACTTTGTTTCTTAAAACTTTTTTTTTCTCTTCCTGGGAATGTGGGCATCGCTGGCAAAACCGGCACTAATGGCCCTTCAGACGAAGTATAGATTGGGTATACTTTATTTGAAAATCTCGGGGCATACCAGAGGAGGGATATTTTTGCTTTGCGAACACACTCAATTCACCCATGGGAATCTTTTACTGATTATCTCACAACCAAAGGGGAATATCGATTTAACTTTCAAACCTGCTCACGCCTCAGTCTGCTGGGCAATGGGTTCATCTCACCATTATCAATAACCTGATGGTACCTGTGAACTATCTCTTCTCATTATCTCTGCACTAGTTATTTGTTGCGACACTTACTAATGAGATCCATTCAGCCTTGGCAGGGCAGAGGTCATAAAGGTAGTTCTCCGAGGAGGAAGAAGGAAATCCCTAAACTCTGCATGAGCAACGCGATGTTGGAATATCTGCGAGGGTAGAACTGGTGACAGAGCTGCTTAAGTGTTGGAGCGACTCACTTGCTAGACCCCAGTTCTATTTATTCATTCTCAGGATGAGGGTATTAGGACTAGAGGTGAAGTAACCATGGTTGTGGTTAGTTACATAATCTGCGCATGGCATTGAACAGGAGGGCTGCTGTGATAGCCTATGGGGCGAATTTGTACTTGCAGAATTGTATTTGCAGAAACATTCTATTTTGCTCAAAAAGCACAAACTGCAGGCAGTCAATCCATGTAACACTTTACAAATTCCTCCTTTGGAAATAGAGCCAGTCTGACTCAAGATTGGGATACAGCCGGACTCTAACCTCACACCTTTATGGCATTGGCTGAGCTGAGATGTCACCTTTTTTTTTAATTAAACCTTGAATTATCTCGGGAATGTGACTTGAAAGAAGTTCTGGGATTTACATATTAATGAATCGAAACCTGCAGCCCATTCTAAAAGATGAAAGACTTAACAATAATCTAGATTTGTTCAATATAGTGTATCAGTTGTATGGCACTATGATTTTGAGCTATAAGTTCTGTGTCTTATGATCCTGTCCCACTATCTACCTGATGAAGAAGCAGCACTCCAAAAGCTCATATTTCCAAATAAACCTGTTGGTTTATAACCTGGCATTGTGTGATTTTTAACTTTGTCTACCCCAGTCCAACACTGGCACCTCTTCATTATGAAGTTTTTAGACTTCCTTCAAAGGACCCAAGTGATTTCTGACAAGACAGTTTTAATCCAGGTCTCAGTGAACAACTCACTAAACAATGACATGTTCCCACTTTAGGGTGGGTTGGTGGGGGGAGGTGGGGGGGCAATCCTACTTCATCAAGGCTATGTGGAAGAGAAAGCTCAGCCTCTGACGGTGAAAACGTCACTCGGTCAGTCATTTGACTGCTCAGTTCCCAAATATTTAAACCAACAGCTGAGCAAGTTAGAATCGACAACATGGTATGGTGACCACAGATTAAACAGCGGATCCAAACCAAAACAGGGAATGGCTGGAGAAACTCAGCAGGTCAGGTAGCATCCGCGGAGAGAAATCAGAGTTAACGTTTCGGAATTCCAGTGACCCTTCAGAACCCAACTCCAGTTTGAAAAGGATTGCGAAAATCCAGCAGATTTGTAGCTCAGGCTATAGTTTCTATGGGGAGAAAGCGAGGACTGCAGATGCTGGAGATCAGAGCTGAAAATGTGTTGCTGGAAAAGCGCAGCAGGTCAGGCAGCATCCGAGGAGCAGGAGAATCGACGTTTTGGGATTCCTGAAGAAGGGCTGATGCCCGAAACGTCGATTCTCCTGTTCCTTGGATGCTGCCTGACCTGCTGCGCTTTTCTAGCCACACATTTTCAGCTATAGTTTCTATGGTCAAGTTGTGACAAACCATGACTGAAGCACAAGACGTTCTGTGCAGGTTCAGCACAGCTGCATTGTCGGCTCCATGCGGAGACAGGTGTACTGCAGAGATTTATACAAATTTGCTTCAGCCTCCCGTAGCCATCCCTGGAGCAAGTATTGGCTCAGACCATCCTGCAGCAGATGGTGGGACTGTCTCCTACGTGAATTGGAGGTATTTATTCCCCATCCCTATTTGCCCAGACAGCAGTTAAGAATCAACCACAAAGGTGATCCGGAATCCCATGTTGACCAGAGCAGGTAAGGATGGCAGATTTTCTTCCCTGATGGACATTAGTGAACCAGAGGCGTTTGTTTTTTTTCCCCAACCATCACGTCATGGTCATCATTAGACTCGTAATTCAGGATTTTCATTAAATTCAAATTCCACCATCTGCTGTGGCGGGATTTGAACCCGGGTCCTGGATTAACAGTCCAGTGATGATACCACCCAGCCACTGCCTCCCCTCTAAAGCTCGCTATGCTGTGTGATGGTTTGGCGTGAGAAGATTGCTGTTCTCTGCACAACCCGAGGAGCCGGAGCTGAGGAAGGTTCTGGAATATGAATAACTTCAACAACATGGAAAACTGTGGCTTCGGGATCCAGGAGCACAATGATTCAGGCATCAACTACAATCCTAATATTGGGATCAATAATCTGGGCAACATGCGGGTGGCCTGCGTTTCAGTATTTTTGATGAAAAGGTGGAAAGGGGGCATAATGGTTTGAGACGCAAGATTTCCCCAAGGCGGGATTGATGAGGTGGTTTGAGTAAAAAACTAGGATGGCATCCTCCTCTATAGGAAGAACAAGTGTCAAGAGTTGTCTGGCTCAATCTCTGCCGGTTGCCATAGAGATCCTACACAGTCTGTAGCTTAGGATCGGAGTGAGTGCCGAGAACTGAAGGCAGTCTTCCCAAATTTAGTTATCGGGTTTGGACCAAGGAAAGGACAGATCAGGGGACTTCCTCGACGGTATGAAGTTGAATGCAGCAGGCGTCCTAAGAGACTTAAGGATTCAGGTGCACTGATCTTTAAAATTCTACAAACAGGCGCAAAATGTAATCAAGAAAACGAATGAAATACTGCCCTTTATGTCCAGAGCCCTGGAGTATAAGAATGCAGAAGTAACACAAAATTCTGGCTTGTTCCCACTCGGAGTACCACTCAGAGTACCATGAGCAGTCCTGGGCATCAAATCTTAGGAAGGATGTGCTGGTCCTGCAGGGAGTACAGTGTAGGTTTACCAGAATGATACCTGGACTTCGGGGGTTATGCTTGGAGGAAACATCATATAAATTAGGTTTGTCATCTCTTGTATTTAGAAGGTTAAGGGGTAAATTGATCAAAGTCTTCAAGATATTAACAGGGCAGATAAAGAAAACTATTCTGGCTGGTTGGAGATTCGAGAATTCGGGCAGGTAGTCTGAGTGTTTAGGGCCAGACCGTTCAGGAGAGATGTTACTTCTGCACTTGTATACAGAAAGGATATGGATGTTTGGCCCACCCAACCGACATTTGCCATGTGACCTGGAGTCCTGTTGCTACCACCACTTCGTCGATAACCAGGAGTCCCCGGCTTTGGGCCAGCCAAAACTAGGAATCCCCGGCTCTGGGCCAACCACAACCAGGATTCCCCAGTTCTGGGCCTATCACAACCAGGAATCCCTGACTCTGGGCCTACCACAACCAGGAGTTCCCAGATCTGGGCCTACCACCACCAGGAATCCCTAGCTCTGAGCCTACCACCACCAGGAGTGTCTGACTTCAGGCCTACCACAACCAGAAGCTGCTGCTGCTACCTCCCATATTACCAGGAGTCCCCACTCTGGGCCTATCACAGCCAGGAGTTGCCGCCACCATCTCGCCGATCACCAAGAGTCCCCGCTCCAGGCCTACCATGACCAGGAGTTCCGAGCTCCCCTGCCAGGCCAGGCCACCACATCGCCAAGACTCCCACTCCAGCCACCCTCCTCCACGGTGCCACCTTCGCCTCCGACAGGAAGAAGACAAAGAAAAAGAAAGAAGACTAAAAGGGTAAGGAAAGAAGGGAGGAAGTGGGGCCAGGTAGAAGATTCGAGGTGAGAGTATCAGTCTGTCCTCTATGAATTCCAAACACTAACGACAAAGTTGTTTTATGTGTCCTTCTGAAATATTGATAACCTTTTCTAACTCAGTGCTTTTTAAGATTCAAGAGCTAATGGACTCGTTATCAGAATCATGTTTAAAATGTCAAAGCCTTTATAGCCTGTATCCTTTCCACTGACAATGTCACATTGCCCCTCAACTGAATTTCCTTCAGGTGAACTATTTCGAGTGGGAGATGTGACTCTGAGTTTGAGCAGATTACAGTTAACAGCAGTGATGTGACATTCAAGAGAGACACAGTGTGAGACAGGATAATTACAGTGATATTGACCACTGGCACCTCAGCTCAGGGTCTTTTATGAGAGCTTCAATTTGAGTAAATGTTGTGATTATTGCATGTCTTTGTTTAAAAAAAATTAGCTGCAACCTTGCTTTGCAATTATAGAGATTTGCTTTCAGGCACTGATTCTATTTGGGCGCTGGAATTTGCTTCCCTGAGTGGGTGAACTTAACCTTGTTGTGATTATAAGGACAGTTTACCGAAACTAGAGGCGGAGTTGCATTGTGGTCTGAGCCTCGGGGAGATGTGTGGCAGGATTACCCATCTCGACGTCGGGAGGAGCTCCTGCCATCTTTAACGCTTTGTTTGATGGGCAGCAGCAGTGAGAGTCTCTCTCGGCAACAGCAAGTTGCCAATTGATGGGATTAAAGGCCTTAATGACTGCCCAACTCGCTTCATCCCTAAACGAACTTGGCAAGCAAGCTTGACGTCGTGACAATCGAACGTGGAGGTCAGTACTTGTACCCAGCAGGTTCAGCTGATTCCAAACAACCTCTGGGCACCAACATACAGTCACGCAGCATGGAAACAGATCCTTCAGTTCAACCCATCCACACTGACCAGATATCTCAATCTGACCTCATCCCATTTAGGTGCTTAAGAGTCTTTTGAGTGAAGTTTCAGGACATTAGGAGGCATGGAATCATAGAATCCCTACAGTGTGGAAACAGGCCCTTTGGCCCAACAAGTCCAAACTCACCCTCTGAAGAGTAACCCACCCAGACCCATTCCGCTACCCTGTTGCTCTACATTTACCCCTGACCAATGCACCTAACCTACACACCCTGGAACACCAGGCTATTTAGCATGGCCAATTCATCTGATCTGCACATCTTTGGACTGTGGGAGGAAACTGGAGCACCCGGAGGAAACCCACGCAGACACGGGGAGAATGTGCAAACTCCTCACAGACAGTTGCCTAAGGCAGGAATCGAACTCGGGTCGCAGCAGTGTTAACCACTGAACCACTATACCTAATAGATAGGGTAGGGAGGGATTTCTGTTTGTCAAGGTGCCCAGGGCGAAGGGTTTATAACCTTAAAAAAACCTGCCAAAACTGATGGCAGGAAACATGCAAAGGCTAGGGGAAACTGTGGAATTTCTTCTGCATACAGTAATTGATGTTTGTTCAATTGTCAAATTTAATTTGTTTTTTGTTGATGAGGAATGGAAGGATTAGGATGGAAATTGAGCTACATTGCACATCAGTCCAAGAATAAATGGTCATCTCCTGTTCCTAAGCTGATAGGTTCCCCAGCAGATATTGAAGACAGAGGAGGATAACCTCAGTAAGATATTGGTCAAGGAAAAGAGAAGGTTGCCCACGGCTTAGCTGTGAGTTTGCAGACACCATGATATGCTGGATCTCAAATAACGAGACACAGTACAGGAAAGAGATAGAGTGCTTAATGGTGTGATGTAAAGACAATAATCTCTCAATCAACATCAGCAAAATAAAGGAGCTTATCGTTGACTCCAGGAAGCGGAGTGGAGGGTACGCTCCTGTCAGCATCAATGGTGCTGAGATGGAGATGGTCAAAAGCATTAAGTTCCTGGGAGTGACAATCACCGATAATCACTCCTCGCCGACCCATGTCATTGCTATGGTCAAGAAAGCACAGCAACGCTCGACTGCAACTACTTCCTCAGGGAGCTAAGGAAATTCAGTAGGTCAACAATGAATCCATCCTATCTGGGTAGGTCACAGTGCGGTCTGGCAACTGCTCTGCCTAAGACAGAAAGAAATTACAGAGAGTGTGAACACAGCCCAGTCCATCACACAAACCAGCCTTCCATCCATTGACTCCATCTATACCTCCCACATCATCAGAGACCCCTCCCACTTCAGCTTATACAGTCTTACACCTTCCCCCATCAGGCCGAGAATATAAATATTTGTATACATTAACAAAAAGATTCAAGAACAGCTTCTTCCCTATCAGACTTTTGAATGGATCTCTTTAATGTTAATGATCTCTATCTTCACCATCTTGATAAGTGTAACATTGTCTCCTGCACTCTGTTCTGCTCCTTGATGTCCTTCGATGGTATGATCTGCCTGTAAAGCATATAAAACAACACTTTTCACTGCGCCTTGGTACTCATGACAGTAATAAATCAAATCAAATCAAAACAATAATGCAATAGTGTGTCTAACTCTCTGCTTAAGGCTGTCGGAGATCAGCTGGGGCTGAATAACGATAGTTGCTCTCTCCCTGATCTGATCAATAATGACTCAGTTCTTGTACAGAGCGTCGTCGAAGATTCACCCTCAGCTGAATGCTGTATTCCCTGTATCCACCAATTCCTTGATGCTCTGTAGCCAGGGATGGTTTTTGCAATTAGTCCTGACTCTTCTGATCTATGTTGTGTGTGAGTCTGAATGAGTTGAGACTTGTTAGCACCACCCACTGTGACAATGTCATACTGACTTGGTCAGAGTAAAGATGGGTCTTGGAGGAGACAGGCCCAAGGCTAGACAGATCCGAACCATTCTGATAAACCTTCCTACCATAAATTTCATTTTGTTTCCTAAACAAGACTCTTCCAGTTAGACCAGAAAAATGGATTTCCAAATCTATGGACTCGAACAAACTCACATATATGGTTAGCACTATTGCCTCACAGCGCCAGGGACTCTGGTTTGATTCCCACCTCAGGCAACTGTCTGTGTGGAGTTTGTACATTCTCCGCGTGTCTGCGTGGGTTTCCTCCGGATGTTCCAGTTTCCTCCCACAGTCCAAAAATGTGCAGGTTAGGGTGAATTGGCCATGCTAAATTGCCCATAGAGTTCAGGGATGTATAGGTTAGGCACGTTAGTCAGGGGTAAATGTAGAGTAATGGGGAATTGGGAGGGATACTCTTCAGAGAGTCAATGTGGACTTGTTGGGCTGAAGGGCGTGTTTCCACACTGTAGGCCTTCTACGTGACCAACATTATTTCCAAATGGTGCCCACGAAGAGATATTAGAATTGAAAGCTTCAAGAGAAACAATGAGAAAAAAATCGCACTGATGACGAAAAGGGTCCAAGAGAAATGGAGTCTGCTGGTTGCTGATGGCAGTGAACTCCACAAACATCAAAACAGAAACATAATTCAGAGAACGACACAGAAGGCATTTCGGTCCCAAGTGAATACATTCAGGGACAGAGGTAGAGATACAAACTACATTGTGAGGCAGCAGCTGGCCTGGGTCCACTCTGAGGTGGTAAGCAAACCAAGTACCTGTACTGAGGATTGCTCAGTCAAAACTAAACCCTCCCTTTGTAACCCACACACTGATTCAGGCTGAAAGGGCAGTTAGTTAAACAACGTTGCCGTCCTGACTACCATGAAATAGAGGTGAAGAAATAAAACTAAGCAGGCTATGAGAGAAAATTTGTATACTTAAGAAAGAAAGAGGGAGGGGAAATCACTAACTGTGTGACATGGTGGCTCAGTGGTTAGCACTGCTGCCTCACAGCACCAGGGACCTGGGTTCGATTCCAGCCTCGGGTGACTGTCTGTGTGGAGTTTGCACATTCTCCCCGTGTCTGCGTGAGTTTCCTCTGGGTGCTCCGGTTTCCTCCCACAGCCCAAAGATGTGCAGGTCAGGTGAATTGGCCGTGCTTAATTGCCCCACAGTGTCCAGGCTAGGTGGGTTAGTCATGGGAAATTTGAGGTTATAGGATAGTGGGAGGTGGGTCAGAGTGGGATGCTCTTCAGAGGGTCGGTTGGGACACGATGGGCTGAGCGACCTGCTTCTGTACTGTCGACATTCCATGTTTGACCACAGTATGGCAGCTTCCTAGTCACTTTTACTGAGGCCAGCTTATATCATGGCAGGCTGTCTTGTGAAACTGAATTCAAAATCGCAGGGTTGTCATGATGGGTTTTAAATACAAGACCGTTCAATTATTAATTGGGTGTCAGGTCCGCCAGACTAGTTTACCCAGTGAAAGCTAATAGCCTGGAAGCTGAAACCTTTCAGCAAGGAGATAGGAGTGTTTATATTTCCATATTTTTCTTTGACTCCTTCTCATTTCTTCGTTAACTGCACTTTTATATGCCCGTCCTCACATTGATCCATGTGGATTGGCACGTTTAAACCCTCTATTATTTTCAGGAAAAGTCCGCAAACTGTATCCGTCTGTCACTGGGAGGGGGAGGGGGGGGTGAGCTGCAGAAGACGTAACGTGTCTCTCTGACTTTCGGCAGACTGCACCAGACTTCTGTGGAGAATCAGGCCGGTTCTCCAATCTCCTGAACTTTGGCCTTTCTGCTGGGACTGACCGCCAAAATATTTACGCAAAGCCAGCTAAGCAACCATCACCAGGGTGTAAGGTGGGAATGATACCCTCTGTATCCCGTTAAAACCAACCTTTTAGAATTTAACAAAAAAAACCAACTTGGCTCTTCCTTGTGCATAGTAAGCGCGTGAACTGGACTCGTGCTGAAAATAAATGAACACACGTGCCAGTCATCACAGCCTTGACTTCTCTTAATGCTGTGACTGAACATGATTTCCTTTATCGAAGTGGAGGCTGGGTCGTCCGCAATTAATCGGGACTTGAATTGGGAGCGTACAGCGTTTCTGACTTTCTCCTTCCCTCTGCCGTTTCCGCAGACGGGCCAATGAATTTGGCTGGGATTGGGGGCAATCAGTTTTGGCAATGGGTGGGGGGATGGTCACTGTCACAACAGAAGGCCGCAAAATCCTTGAGCAAAATCCTTCCTTTTCCTGGGGGGGTGATCCCACTCACTAATGGCTGCCGCGAACAAGCAGCAACAGGGATAATAACCATTCAAATCATATTAGATCAATTATCGCACTCCAAGGTCAACGTTGAGAATGTGCGCTGTCTTGAGTGTAAGAGTTGAGAGGTCACAGTTGCAGGACATTGGTTAGGCCTTTTCTGGAGCACTGTCTTCAATTGAGGTCTCTCTCCTATTAGAGAGATGTTTTGAATTTTGAAAGGGTTCAGAAAAGATCCTCAAGGATGTTGGAGGGGTTTGAGCTTTAGGCTGAATAGGCTGGGGGCTTTTTTTCCCTGGAGTATCGGAGGCTAAGGGGGTGACCTTACAGAAGTTTTTAAAATCATGAGGGGCATGGATAGGGTAAATAACCCAGGTCTTTTTCACAGGGTAGGGAGTCCAGAACTCGCAGGGTATAGATTTAAGGTGAGAGGGAAAAGTTTTAAAAGGGGCAAAGTTTTCACACAGAGGGTGGTACATGTATGGAAAGAGCTGCCAGAAGAAGTGGTGGAGGCTGGTACAATGGTATATCTACTACAAGCCGACTAACCACAGACATCTATTACAAGCCCACTGACTCCCACAGCTGCCTAGACTACACCTCCTCCCACCCTACCCCCTGTAAAAACGCCATCCCTTATTCCCAGCATCTCTGCCTCCACTGCACCAGTTCCCAGGATGACCAATTCCACCTCAGAAAGTCCCAGAAGGCCTCCTTTCTCCACAATCGCAACTTCCCTTCCCACGTGGTTGACGATGCCCTCTAGCTCATCTTCTCCACTTCATGCACCACCGCCATTGAACCCCACCCCTCCAACCGCAGCAAGGACAGAACCCCCCTGGTCCTCACCTTCCACCCCACCAACCTCCTCATATATCACATCATCCTCCGCCACTTCCGCCACCTCCAAACGGACCCCACCACTAAAGATATATTCCTCTCCCTACCCTTATCAGCATCCCAGAGAGACCGTTCCCTCTGCGACTCCCTCATCAGGTCCACGCCCCCACCAGGCCACACCCTATTACTGGCACCTTTCCCTGCCACCACAGCAAGTGCAAATCCTGTGCCTACACCACTCCTTTCACCTCAGTCCAAGGCCCCAAGGGATCCTTCCATATCTGTCAGAAATTCACCTCTACCTTTACCAATGTCCTCTACTGCATTCGTTACACCTGGTGTGATCTCCTCTACATCGGAGATACAGAACACTTTCTTGCGGATCGTTTCAGAGAACATCTCTGGGACACCCGCACCCACCAACCCCACTGCCCACAGTTGAACACTTCAACTCCCCCCTCCCACTCCATCAAGGACATGCAGATCCTGAGCCTCCTCCACCGCCAAACCATTACCACCCGACGCCTGGAGGAGGAGCACCTCATATTCCACTTTGGGACCCTCCTACCACACAGGATCAATGTGGATTTCAACAACTTCCTCATTTCCCCTCCCCCCCCAACATTATCCCAGTCCCAAGCCTCCAACTCGGCACTGCCCTCCGGACCTGTCCATCACTCCCCCCTCTGACCTATCACCTTCTCCCTCACCTTCATCCACCTATCGCATTCTCAGCTACTTTTCCCCAAACCCCACCCCCCCCCCCCTCCCATTTATCTCTCAGCCCCAGCCCACAAGCCTCATTCCTGATGAAGGGCTTATGCTTCTCCTGCTCCTCAGATGCTGCCCGACCTGCTGTGTTTTCCCAGCAGCACACTCCTGAGGCTGGTACAATGACAACATTTAAAAGGCATCTGGATAGGGACATGAACAGGAAGGGTTTAGAGGAATATGGGCCTAATGCTGGTAAATGGGACTAGATTAGTTTAGGATATCTGGTCTGCATGGATGGGTTAGACCGAAGGGTCTGTTTCTGTGCTGTACATCTCTATGACTGTAAGATTGAGTGATCTGGGTGAAGTGTTTGAAATGCTGAAGTGTTTACTGGAGTTAATATGGAGAGACGGTATCCCAGGAGGGGACGCAATCTTGAAATGTGATCCAGGTTATTGAGAGGCTGGATCAGGGAGTGAAGTTTAATGGAATGCTGGAACTCCCTCTCTGCAGTCAAGCAGAGCTCCCAAACTTTCCTGGCTGCAGTTTGATCGAATGTTGTCAGATCAGAGGGATGTGTAGCCAAATTATATGAGAACAGATTGTGGTACAGTTCAGCCCTGACTGAACTAAATAGCACAGCCCTCTGGAGGGGCTGACTGGCCTCCTGATCTTCCTCCTGGTCCTGCCTTTGGCGCTGGGGCATGGAATATTTTCTAGTCCAGAACATCAAGTCAGTTCCTGTACAACTAGGTCCTTGCTTTAGGTGTCATCACCAAACCTAGAGTGGTTTTTCCACTGCATTAGTATAATGTGTGCATATATGTGTGAGTGTGTGTGTGAGAGAGAGAGAGACACTCCCAATCAATACTCTAGGGATAGACACTTGTTTTCTGAAAGCCTATGTTTTTTGGTTTGGTTTTATTTATTATTGTCACATATACCAAGATCCAGTGAAAAGTATTGTTTTGCGTGCTGTCCAGACAAATCATACCTTACATAGATTCGTCAGGGTTATAGAACAGAGTGCAGAATACCGTGCAACAACTACGGGGAAGGTGAAAACTCTAATGGTCTGTGATTAAGAAGGTGTTTTGCCTTCATTGCTCAGACCTTTGAGTACAGGATGTCATGTTGACCTTGGTGAGGCCTCTTCTGGATTACTGTCTCCAGTTCTGGTCACCCTGTGACAGGAAGAATGTTATTAAACTGGAGAGGGTTCAGAAAGGATTTACCAGGGTGTTGCCGAGTACGGAGGGTTTGAGTTATGAAATGGACTGGAAAGACTGGGACATTTTCCCACTGGAGTGTAGGAGGTGGAGGGGTGACCTTTATTGAGTTTACAAAATCATGAAAGGCATAAACAACTGTAATGACAAGGGTCGTTTCCCCAGAGTGGGGGAGTTCAAAGCTGGGGGAATGTACTTTTGAGGGGAGAGGAGAATGATTCAAAAAGAACACGTGGGGCAACTTTTTTACTCAGAATGGTTCGGGTGTGGAATGAGCTGCCAGAGAAAGTGTTGGATGTGAGTACAGTTACAACATTGAAAAGAAATTTGGTTAAGTACACGAATAGGAAAGGTTTGGAGGGATATGGGCCAAATTTAGACAGGGAGACTAGTTTAGTTTGGGATTAGATTCCCTACAGTGTGGAAACAGGTCCTTCGGCACAACAAGTCCACACCGACCCTCCGAAGAGTAACCTACCCAGACCCATTTCCCTCTGACGAATGCACCTAACAGTTTGGCCAATCCACCCTAAGCTGCACATCTTCAGACTGTGGGAGGAAAACTGGAGCAAATCCACATGGACACAAGGAGAATGTGCAAACCCCACACAGACAGTCAGCCAAGCTGGAATCGAACCCAGGATCCTGGTGCTGTGAGGCAGCTGTGCTAACCACTGAGCCACTATGCCACCCTTATGTTCAGCATGGACTGGTTTGACCAAAGGGTCTGTTTCTGTGCTGTATGACTCTATGGCTCTATAACACAATCCATGTGGCTTTGCGAAGTCTGATTGTAACTGACTACCATATGCTCGATGTAGGTTGCACTCCATTTATGCAGGCACTGAGCAGTAAGACTTTAAAGGCACCTTCGGAAGCTGCCGTCCATCGAACGCTGGTTTGCATATTCCAGTCCACTGGCCAGATTGGCTCCTGGGTTATGTCTCTCGGTGCCTTCCCCACAAATATTGGACACAATGGCAGTGAGCTTATAGGGGAAAATGAGACAAAAGGGGAGTCAGTGGCAGGGTAGAAATTGTTTCCACCCTACCCTCTTTCCCCCATTTGTTCTTCACCTGGAATATGTGTGTCACATGACAGTAACACCAGCCAATTGACTAGAGCCCCAGTGATTCAGAAGATGACACTCCTAACGCCATACTGAGGAAATGCTGCACTGTTGAAGTTGTGGTCTTTGTCGAAGACATTAGAGGAAAACTATATTCACCGTCTCACGTAGATGCAAAGGATCCTGCGGGAATATGAGAAGGAGAGCTGGACAGTTATAGCCCACGCCCCCCGCCCAATCCCCCATATGTTGGCCAATGTTTATCCCTCAAGTAACAATATCTGAAGGGAATGTCGATGATGTCGTTATGACCCCTTTGGGAATTAAGGGACAATGATGTGTGCAGCTTGGCTGCTGTGTTCTCTACATACAACAGCTCCTACACTTCAAAAGCATAGCAATGACTGTGAAGTCCTTTAGGACATTCAGAAGTCACAAAAAGGTGCTATGCAATACAATCATGACCTGCTTTCATTGTAGACTGACCATTAAAAAGTGCCAATAATAGTGTAGTTTGAGTTACCCATGTAATAGTTCTTTGCTCACTGTATTATAGGGAAATGTACCCAGTGTCGTTCAGTCCCACCTTGTTACTGTTATGTAGTAACTCGATTTTCTGCAGACGTTGGCTATCTGCCTCTCCTGACTTGTTAAGGTTGAATTGCATATAGCTGGCTGTGATTTAGCCATTAGTCACCATGCACTCCTCAGTGCTAATTGTAATGATGGTTTTGGAGCTGTTGGTTCTGCCTCATTGGGAATATTCTCAGTTACAAAGTTTGTAATGTGAGGGAGCAAAGCCTTGCTTCATTCACTCTCTGATGCTGATTATAACTCCCCCTTATCCAGAACCAACTGTGCCGAGATTGCTATTCCTTTCTACCTCATTAGTCTAGACTGTCTATGTATTGCCCACACTCCAAGTAATAGCGTTGAGCAGAATAAGACAAAAACGCCCTGGGTCAATTCTCATTATGTTGAAGAATTCAAGAACGATTTGTTAATTGAAAAGCTCCTTCCAAGACATTGAGCTGAGTTTCTCATTTCTCTGCTCCTTTTGCCTTTGATTGTCCAACTGGAGTAGATCCAATCTCACACAATAGTAGCTCCATACTAATCAATGGCCCACAGCTTTGACACTAATGCTTCTCACAAGAATTTAAACAGTTTCTTCCCCATGGGAATTGACGGGCAGAGTCACACTGTCTTACAGCACGGACACAGACCTTTCTGTCCAACCAGTCCATGTTGACCATAATCCCAAATTTAAAAAGTCCCACTTGCCTGCACTTGGCCCATATCGCTCTAAACATTTCCAATTCATGTACTTATCCAAATGTCTTTTAAACATTGTAACCATACCCACATCCACCACTTCCTCTGAAAGTGCATTCCACACATGAACCACTCTCTGTGTAAAAATGTTGCCCCCTTGTCTTTTTTAAATCTTTCTTCTCTCGCCATAAAAATAATCCCCCTAGTCGTGAACTCCCCCACCCGAGGGAAAAGACACCTGCTATTCACCTTATCTGTACCTCTCACAATTTTATAAACCTCTCAGCCCTCAGCCTCCTAGGCTCCAGTAAAAAAAAGTCCCAGCCTATCCAGCCTCTCCTTATATCTCAAACCTTCCAGTCCCGGCAACATCTTGGTAAATCTCTTCTGAACCCTCTCTGGCTTAATAATATGCTTCCTATAACTGGGTGACTAGAACTGGGTACACTTCATAAGAGGCCTCACCAGCATCCTGTACTACCTCAACATAACCAAGTGTTGGTGATCTGACATCTGCCAGTATTCTTTCCTTGACAATTTCACAAGGAATGCCAACAAATGTGAAGCATTTAAAGCAGCTATCACAAAGCCAGTATCCTAACCTCCTCCAGCTCCACAACCTGCTCAAATCCAAGTCCTCTTTCAACTTTAAACTTGAGTGTGCACCTAATTTTCATCACCTTATCATTGGCGGTTCTGCCTTCATCTGTCCAGGCCCTTAACTCTGGAACTCCTGCTCTACCCCTTCTCTCTCACCTTTTAAGATGCTCTGATAAACCTCCCCTGTATGAGTCAGCTTTCGATCACCTGTTCCTAATATCTCTCGCTGTGACTTGGTATTGAATCCTGGTTTGATAACTACTTCTGTCAAACACCATGACGCACTTTCTTTTGTTGAATAGGAGTGCATTATAACTTCAAATTGTTGTGAAATTGCCACGCAACTACAGGTTGTTGTTTCAGTAATGGTTTGTCTGAGTTTTCTTTATAACAATACTTCACTCCAATTCAACAACCCTGGTTATTTCATGTTGCATGTTGAAGGAAAGGAGATGTAAGTCTCGGGATGTCTCACCTGCGTTAACAGGCGTCATATTAGCGTTCACAGTTGTTGTTATCGCATTAAAATCCACAAGCTGACGAGTGAATGCAATAATCGGTTCCGTTGTTTGCAAGGTTGTCAGCTAAGCAACTGAATGTCAGGTTGTTAGAGAAGAAACATTGCAGGGGGCACACTGGGGATGTAAACAACACGGAACCACATTAATGCTGAGTGCATCTGGCAGTTAATGCAATGTGTGTGGGAGGACAGTGTACCACTCAGAAATGCTTCACATTATGTATGATAGGAAAGTGCAGGCTGCATCTATTGCCTTGACTACATTCCTCTCTGGGAGAAAGTGGGGACTGCAGATGCTGGAGATCAGAGTCGAGAGAGTGGTGCTGGAAACGCACAGCAGGTCAGGCAGCATCCGAGGAGCAGGAGAATCGACGTTTCGGGTAATGTGACAGTCAGTTTTTAATCATGTTGGTTGAAGGATACATATAGGCCTTGGCACCATGGAGAACTTCCAAGCTAGTAGCTATCCAGCTACTCATCAAGATTCATTTCTGATGAAGGGCTTATGCCCAAAATGTCAATTGTCCTGCTCCTTGGATGCTGCCTGACCTATAGTGCTTTTCCAGCACCACACTCTCGATTACATTCCCCTCTGTCCTGCTTTATGCTGACACTGACAGCTCTGTCTCCCAAGGCTCTGCTCTCTAGACTCTCTCTCTCCCCGTCTGATAACATGGGAACACAGGTACTTGTGGTCCCAAACCTAACAATAGCCTGCCTTTCTATTCATTCCTGAGCTTGGATTTCTGTCTGTTCACAATCCACACTAGTATATCTCTCCCATACATTTGAATGTTATTTCCTCATTCCCTGTGTGAGACTTGAGCAAAAATCTTCTGGAAGTCCAAATACACCACATCCACTGGATCTCCTTTATCAATGCTCTAACCAATATCCTCAAAAAAAATAGCCCAGCAAGATGATTTCGCTTCTGTAAATCCATGTTGACTCTGCCCCACTTGCCATTCTTTCTATGTGTCAAGTTCCAACATCCTTTATGAAGGATTCTAACATTTTCTCTACCATTGATGTGAGACTAACAAGTCAATCTTTCTCCATTTTCCATCTTGCTTCTCATGATCTCAAGACATCTCAAATGCCTGACCACTAATGAAGTACTTTGAAGATATAGTCACTGTTATAATATCGGAAAGGCAACAGGCAGATCATGTTAGTTGAGGGATAAATATTAGCCTCTGCACCATGGAGAACTTCCAACCCACTAGCTATTTGGCTGTTCATCAACAATGGATGATCAATGAATATTTCTCCTCACTGGACCAGCTGTTCTGTAGGCTCCAAATGCTAATCAAAAGGACAGGAATTCTTCTCTGAAATACAAATGAGTAAAGTCCATTGGTGGGTTCAAGGTTAATTATATAAAGAAATAATATGAGAGGGCATCTGATTGAAATATTTAAATTCTAACAGGGCTGGATGCAGGGAGGAGGTCGGGGAGTCTAGAACCAGGGAACATGGCCTCAGGATACAATTTAGGCCATTTTGGACTGAGATGAGGAAAGATTTCTTCATTCAGAGGCTAGTGAACCTGTGGGATTCTCTACCACAAAAAGTTGGGGAGGCCAGGTCGCTGAATATGTCCAAGAAAGAGATCAAAACTCTTTTAGATTTTAAAGGCCTTAAAGGGCATAGAGAGGGAGAGGGAATATGGCGTTGAGATAGAGGATCAGCCAGGGTCATACAGAACGACAGAGCAGGCTCGAAGGGCTGAATGGCCTAGTCCTGCTCCTATGTTTTGCATTTCTATGGGACAAAACTGAAAATAATGAGGACTTTCACTGAGCTGTTCCAATAAATACAATGAGAATCTGATGGCATACTGGAGGAGACGAGCTGAACTAATGGACCCTCAACAACAATACTATCCAAAAGAGCTCTGTAAGGAGTGGGGGGAGTTGCCCCTCCCTAGAAAGTCTCTGATATGGAAGGGGCATAAATATATACAGATGTCTTTCGCCTCTATGGACCCAATCAATATGTAAACAGCAGTCTAACCCGCTGTGTTGTGGCACTCCAGGTTAGCGTGATTGGGGTTGGCATACCTAAACCCCAGGTTGGTGGGGAAAAGAATACCTGTCCTTTTGATTAGCATTTGGGAACTACAGAACTACTGGTCCAGTGAGGAGAGATATTCATTGATCACCCATTGTTGATGAACGGCCAAATAGCTAGCGGGTTGGAAGTTCTCCATGGTGCAGAGGCTAATACTTATCCCTCAACTAACATGATTAAAAACTGACTGTCACATTGCCTTCAGTGGGGCGGTTTAGTGTGAAAATTGGCTGTTGCCTTTCCGATATTATAACAGTGACTATACCTTCAAAGTATTTCATTTGCAGTCAGGCATTTGAGATGTCTTGAGACCATGAGAAGCAAGATGGAGAATGGAGAAGGATTTACCTGTTAGTCTAACATCAATAGTAGAGAAAATGTTAGAGTTCATTATAAAGGACCACTGTTGAGGTGCTTTGATTGGCTAGCAGCTCTTGGAGGCAGAAAGTCCTCTCTGAGGTTGACAGGAAGTCCACCCCATTCCTGTTCATGTTCCAGTGGCCATTAACTGAGCTTTGCAGGCAAGGCCGTCAATGTAAAATTCAGCCGCAGACCTTGCGACTGACTGTGTGGAGTTTGCACGTTCTCCCCGTGTCTGCGTGGGTTTCCTCCGGGTGCTCCGGTTTCCTCCCACACTCCAAAGATGTGCAGGTCAGGTGAATTGGCCATGCTAAATTGCCCGTAGTGTTAGCTAAGGGGTAGATGTAGGGGTATGGGTGGGTTACGCTTCGGCGGGGCGGTGTGGACTTGTTGGGCCGAAGGGCCTGTTTCCACACTGTAAGTAATCTAATCTAATCTAATCTAAACTCAAAGCTGAAACTCCAGTGTCATACTATGGAAGTGCTGCACTGGCATTTTTCTGAGAGGAGTAAGAGAAGGGGAGTGCTCCCAGGCCTCCTGAATTAATATCTATCCATTAGTTAACCTGATCGAAGCTTATTTGGTCATGATCACATTGCCATTTGTGTCTGCTGGATCTGAATATTATCAGCCGGCCCATATTCATCAGCTGTTAAGGTGTTTTAGACATCTTGAGGTTGTAAGGGGTCCCATGTAAGTGCAAGACTTCCATATTTTTCTTTTTACATTTACTGAAGCTTTAGTTTCAGCCCCTTACACATTCAGTGTCCATCATCCCCAGTATTTGTCTTTTGGAAATAATCTTACTTCATGCTGTTTGTGTTCAGGTGAAGTAGTGGGAAGGGTTAAACATGAATATATCTATATGATCATTCATGTCGTCATTGGGAAGTGATGTAAGATCACATGACTCTGAGACATGGCAGACATGTATACAGTCAGTATTCACTGTGTTCAAATAAAACTGTAATGCTTGACCCTGTCTCAAAATATTTTTGGTGTATTTTGCAATATTTCTGGAATATTTACTGATGTCTGTCCTAGACCAACTACAGCAGTACAGTGGCTCAGCCAGTGGTTAGCACTGCTGCCTCACAGCACCAGTGAACTGAGTTCAATTCCACCCTTGGATGACCGTGTGGAGTTTACACATTCTCCCCGTGTCAGTGTGGGTTTCCTCCGGGTGGTCCAGTTTCCTCCCATAGTCCAGACATGTGCAGGTTAGATGGTTTCAACATCGTCCATAGTGTCCAGGGATGTGCAGGCTAGATGTTTTGGCCATGGGAAAGGCAGGTATAGGGGTGGGTGTGAGTGGGATGCTCTTCGGAGGGTCAGTGTGTACTCGATGGGCCCAATGGTTCCTCACTGTAGAGATTCTATGATTCTGTAGTTACGGTTCCCCACCTTTTAAGTGAGGCCACAGTTTGCTGTCTTCTTGTGGGAAGGTTTTACGGGTTGTCTGTATGAAGGCGAAATGTGCTACACCTACCAGTTATCCGATAAGCAGGGGATCTGAGGCTATATTGTATGTAAAACAGCATTTCAGTAGGAAGACTAAGCGAATGACAGTATTTGTCAGCGATGGAGAAGGGAAAACATATTTACTCTGCTCATGACATAGAGTCTTTAGTTACATAATAGTCACTTCATATCAAACATGGTGTGATGTATTTGAGATATTTCGGAGTGATAAAAATGCAGGAGCATTCCAGACTTTGATATCTATAATGGTATTAGTTGGAAAAAGTCATCTTTGTGAGTTGTTAAAATTTACTGGGCTGCCCTGAATTTCAAAATATTACCTTTAAAACAAGATGACAAGGAGGAAAGATCAAATATTTCGAAACGTGGAGATTACAGAGACGGTTGTACTGTCGAGAATGACCTTGTAAGACCAACCTGCAGACACAGGAGATTACAGCAATATGATCACCAGTCTGAAGATATTACATTGAAGATTAGGTCTGATGTTTTCTATTTTTCTCACCTCATTTCCATTTGAAAAAGCATTCAAGTCGCACCAGAGATGGGATAGAACAATGACTGCTAAGGTGCCAAATTTCAACTTGCTACCTTTTTATTGGTGTAGTTCAACTAGAATTTCAGTTAATTATGATACCAGTAAGCTATAGTTCAGTGGTCAATTTAATACACTTAACAGAAAACCTCTTAGAGTGTAATTGGGAAAGTTCAAAGTCTTGCTGAGATAACTAAGACCAAGGTGATTGAGAGGAAGGCTGAAAGTGAATGTTGGTGTCCATTCCTGCTACACTGAAGTAGCCCAAACTATTTCATAACAGTCAGCAGCTGAATGGGGTGGAGTTACAAACAGCGAGAAGCTTTCACGGACGGAACTTGCTTTACATAAGAAAGAATTTACAATTGCTTGAAAGCCTAACACAGATTTGCTTTCAGTCTAGCTGTATCCCTGAGAGAGGGAGGTATTTTGTATTCTAACTGTGTACATGAGGAAGGAGGCCATGGTGTATCTTTCCCAGACATTTATGCCAATAACCTGATGGGTTAGATGTTTAGAAGTCCTTGAACCAAAGTCTATCCCCAGAATGAAGTCATGTAATAAAATCCTGCCACAACATGCAGTGAAATCGAACTGTTGTTGAGGTGAGAATATCAGTCTTTGAACATTTCAATTCTAGCGTCATGCTGTCACAGATAACATTCATCACTCTGATTACTCTAGCACCCGTCTCTGGCTTTCATTCCAACCTGGATGGAGATAGGCAAAAAGACAGAGATGAATAGTTTGTCTCAGGAATCACAGCGTTTGAATTAAAAGTATCAGTAGCTTATTGGATTTATTTTAGATTTTATCTTAAAAGTAAAAGAAATTGGATGCGATAATGGATGGAATTAACTTCATACGCATCACATTTTCTTTCAAGAGCAGAATAATGAACGACAAAGCTCTCAAGTGACCTATTTTCTTCAATTAGTCAAATTCTTCCCAGGATTTCACGCCTATAATATAATGATTATCTACGTCGGTGCCAGACATTGTGCACAGACTGATCTGTGCTGACTGTGAGATGACAAAATGGTCAGTGATTTTTTTTTCCGTATTCAAGTAACGAATCCAATTATGCTGCCTTCTTTTGTCAACAATGTGTCTTTACTATATAATAAAGCTCTTACTTCTGCTCTGTGACAGTCCAAGCCGGTGTGAAAAATGGCAGAGAGGCGCAGGAACTCTGTAATCTCAGCCTCCCTGATCTGTTCGTTCAGGTGACCAACATCACTTTGAGGACAAGAGACAGATGAGCCACGGCATTAATATCGGGCGCATTCTTCCTAAACTGATGGCAGGAATATGCAGAGGGACATGTGGGAGAACTGTGTCAATAACTAGAAACTCGTAAGAAGGAGAAAAACTCCAATGAGTGCCACATTGTATCCACCTCCCTTCATGTCTCAGTAACATGGACAATAAGGAAGGGGCGTCTGGACAAAAACCTTTGAAATGTGGGTGAGCAGTCTCAATGGGCCGAATGGCTTACTTCTGCATCTACAATCTTACAGTCATGATGTGGAGGTGCCAGTGTTGGACTGGAGTGGACAGGGTCAGAAGTCAGATCACACCAGGTTATAGTCCAACAAGTTTATTTGAAATTACAAGCCTTCTGCGCGCTGCTCCTTTGTAAAGTGTTTTAACGATGTTCTAAAAATCATTCTACGGACTGTGAGACAAATGAAGAAGTGTTTGAAATTACAAATGCACAAAAGACTCTAAAAAGTTGCATCCAGAACATGTTATCAGTCATTTGACCAGAGCTGGGAATAGAGTCATACAGCACGGAAACAGACACCTTCGGTCCAACCAGTCCATGCCAACCATGTTCCCAAACCAAACTAGACCCACCTCCCAGCATTTGGCCCATATCCCTCCAAACCTTTCTTATTCGTGTACTTACCCAAATATCTTTTAAATATTGTAACTGTACCCACATCCATCACTTCCTCTGGAAGTTCATTCCACAGACGAACCACCCTCTGTGTAAAACAAGTTGCCCCTCATGACTTTTTAAAATCTTTCACCTCCCATCTTAAAAATATGCCCTCCTAGTTTTGAACCACCCCACTCTAGAGAAAAGACCCTTGCTATTCCCCTCATCTATACCCTCCTGATTTTGTAAAACTCTATAAGACCAACCCTCCAGTGAAATAAGTCCCAGCCTACCCAGCCTCTCCGTATAATGCAAGCCCTCTATTCCCAGCAACATTCTGGTAAATCTTTTCTGAACTCTCGCCTGTTTAATAATATCCTTTCTATAACAGGGTGACCAGAACTGGACACAGTACTTCAGAAGAGGCCTCACCAACATTTTGTACAATTTTAACATGACGGTCCAACTCTTATACTCAAAGTTCTAAGCAATGAAGCACGCTAAATGGCTTCTTAATCACCCTGTCAATTTGTGACGCAATACTCTAATGTGAGTGAGAAATAACTTTTGCCACAATCATCTATGTTGAGATAGAGTTTACGGTATGCTGTGACTGTTCTTCCAGCACGATATTCCTAAAAGCGGTCAGGGCAATACAAAAAGTTGAGGAATTCCACCCTCACATTATATCCAATGCAAATCAAATTTTCCACCATCTTTCACTGAGCTGAAATATTTTGGAAAAGGGTCTGTCCACAAAAATGGGCAATATCCAATTTGAATAGGAAGTTTGCATTAACGATGCCACTTCATGGGACTTGCAGAAGTCTTAGAAAAATGTTGTATTCCAACACAGGGATTGGCCCCTTTACAACAAACTTTTAAATATTCAAAGGTGCTTAATATCCCAACATAAGTCTTATGATTCTATATTGTACACCAACGAAACAGAAAACAGTGCTGTCGGTTTTTAAATCTCTTTAAAATCCAGTTATTTTGCAAGTGATGAACTGACGCTAAGCAATATTGACATTTATAGAATACTTATTTTTGGGATAAACCCATTTTCAGCTGTTGTTTCAATTGTGAGGGCTCTTCTGGTGGAGTGGTAGTGCCCCAACCTCTGTGTCAGGAGAACTTGGGTTCAAGTCCCACCTACTCTGGGTTTGTGTCATAACAACCCTGAACAGACTGATTTAGGAAATACATCAATGATTTTATTTTAATTCAACTAGTCACACCAATTGCATTCTTGAAACTGCCCAATGGCATTGGCCCAGGGAAGATTTTGCATGTTGTGATAGGCAAACTAGTTTGAATGTCAAAAGCTGCAACAAGTTCAAATCAGAAAGCTGACACAAATTTGAGTACAATTTGCATTGTGTTGATAAGTGCTCCCAAAGCCAGAAGTTGGGTATTTATTTCCACTACCCCATAAAGAATATGCTTCCTTCTGGGCCCTTACACATACCTCACTTCATCCACCTCAACTTTGACTTCAATCTGAGGTCCAAGACCTCTTCATCCCTCTTTTCTTCTTTAAGACTCTTTTGACTCAACCTTTAGGTGTCCCTATTTACATTTGATATGGAGTTCTTGTGATGAACATTGGAATGCATTGCTATATGAAAGATGCAGGATCACTGTATACTCTCACCTTCTGGGTGCCACGACATTTCAGCTGCTCCAAGGAAAGTTAGTCCGAACTTGACATCCTCAATTATGTTCTACATTTCCGACATAATTTGTGTAAAACAGTCTGGTGCAGTTGGGGTAACTGGCGTTCAATGTTGGCTCAGGGGTGTGTGCTGGTCAGGAGATGGAGGCAAATATGCTCCACGTCCTCAAATAATATCATGCGATTTTAAGAGTCAGTACCAATGGGCGTAGATGTGTCCTGTTGGTGTACGGCTCTTGTGTGCTGATCGTTTCCCTACCTCTGAGACAGAAGGCCCGAGTTCAAATCCCACCTATGGGAGTCATAGAGGTCTACAGCATGGAAACAGCCCTTTGGCCCAACTTGTCCATGTTGTCCAGTTATCACAATCTAGTCCCATTTGCCTGTGTTTGGTCCATGTCCCTCCATTACCTACCCCACCCATGTACCTGTCCAAATGTTCTTAAATGACAAAATTGTACTCACCTCCATCAATACCTCTGGTAGCCCATTCCAGACCTCACCACCGTCTGGGTGAAAAAGTTAGACCCTTTTTATATCTCTCCCCTCCCACTTTAAACCTCTGCCCTCTAGTTTTAGACTCCCCTATCATGGGGAAAAGCTGTTGGCTAACTACCTTATCTATGTCTCAAGGTGATGAGAGGGAAGAGGAGAGTCAGAAGAGGCAGCAAATAGGAGGGTTCAGGAGGGAAGCAAAACGCATAGGGGTGAACTTGCTAAGGAAGTCTCTGGACAGGAGAAATGGTTAGTGGGAGGATTTTGGGAGGATTTTGGGAGAGGGGGTGAACTGAACAGACAGTAAAGAGGAAGCAAGTCTGGAACAGATGGTGAGAGGAATCTTGGGCCCAGTTCGGCTTAAGGGAGCCAGTAGGTTTTAACTGCGAGCAAGTCAGGAGTGTAGCTTCATTATGTTTCTAGGGGGATGTTTGCCTGTTGTTTAACGGGAGTGCTGAATGAGGGACGCCTGTACAATTCACTGGCTGTCGAGCACCTTGGGACTCCCTGAGGGAGTGGAAGGCACAATATAAATTATTCTGAAGATGTGGGTGTACTGTACCTTCAAGAGAGTTAAAAGCTAGCAGTGACAGCACCAAGTATTGTCAATAAGACACAATGTAACATGTGCTCCAGCTATTGGAGTAGCTGGTTACCTGGAGACAAGCAGATTTGAATTAGGTCAATCAGTTTAAATATACCCCTCAACAATACTAAATTCCAATCCAGTTTGAATTTAGTATATTGGCAATCTTAAAAGCCAATGACACAATCCGATGCTTTGAGGGTATAATACTGGGGAAAATTGAACAGTTGGGAGGAGAACTGCCAGGCCAACAACATCTGCAAAATGCCCAGAGAATAGCGCTCAGAATACCTTTGTCAATCAATAACCTGTGAAGCAGAATCCCCAAGAAGAAGAAAAGAAGATCAGAATACAGATATTCAAAGGCTGCCTGGCTTTGAGATAAGAAGTTTTGTTTTGTAAATCTTAATCGGTAGTTTTATCGGACTGGTATTGTGGAAGGGGAAGGTAAAAGATGGGTTAGAGGAAGGAGTTGTAAATAGTTGTTAGTTAATTATTCTCTGTTATACTTTAAGAAATAAAGTTGTTACTTTTACTTAAACTAGTTCTTGGCCTTTCGAATCTTCACCGATTACTGCACGGGAGAAATCTTTTCTGTGCTGCTGGTGTAAATTAAGCAGGAGGGTTTACCCCGCACCATAATTAAATGTAAAGGTCTTTCTTTTACACAGACTGACTCTCTGGAAGTGCTTGTACCATCAAACCACCGCAGTCAACTGATGAGGAAATTGATCGACTCAAATTCAATTAGGTCCGAAAGTTCTTAAGCTGAGTATAGTGAGGTTGTGTTGATGTGAGTCGGTCTATGAAGGTTACTTGCAGCAATTCCTCTACCAACCAGGTCTACACAAAGGCACATAGTCTTCTTGTTTCTATGGCGTTGCACATCAATACATTGCCTTGATATGTTAAAAAAAACAATCTGCAGATGAATGGAGAAAAATTAGAGGGAGCATTGATTGACATTGATCTGACTCTTGACCCAGAGGTACAATGTCATTTCTGGTGAGCTGATTGATGACACCATTATATCATTCCCATGTACTGGCATGTCGTAAAAATGACAGAACACTACCACATTGC
This sequence comes from Chiloscyllium punctatum, assembly GCF_047496795.1. NCBI lineage: Eukaryota > Metazoa > Chordata > Chondrichthyes > Orectolobiformes > Hemiscylliidae > Chiloscyllium > Chiloscyllium punctatum. Next base: position 74,303,509 of record NC_092764.1, read on the forward strand.
TGTGCTGGACTAATTATTACCTGCAGAATTCAATTTAATATCTGATCAAACATAAGACTCTGTCTAACTCAGGTTCTGAGTCTCAACACCACACAGTCTAAAAGAAAAACATATTTCACTGTCAAGTCAATCCTACCTCACTGGGGCCTGTTACTCAGTTCAAATCTGAACTGAAAACTAACTCCATTGTTAAATTCATAGATGCCTACAGGACGAAAACAGGCTATTGAGCCTATTGAGCCCATACTGACCATCATCTCACAAAGATTAGATTACTTACAGTGTGGAAACAGGCCCTTCGGCCCAACAAGTCCACACCGCCCCGCCAAAGCACAACCCACCCATACCCCTACATCTACCCCTTACCTAACACTACGGGCAATTTAGCATGGCCAATTCACCTAACCTGCACATCTTTGGACTGTGGGAGGAAACCAGAGCACCCAGAGGAAACCCACGCAGACACGGGGAGAATGTGCAAACTCCACACAGTCAGTCGCCTGAGGCAGGAATTGAACCCGGGTCTCTGGCGCTGTGAGGCAGCAGTGCTAACCACTGTGCCACCGTGCCGCCCACAAGCCACCTTGCTTTATCCCTTATTTCCTAGGGCTAATTTTCCCAGCCTGCATAATTTAGCACAGCCAATCCACCTAACCTAATCTTTGGACTGTGAGAGGAAACCCACAAAGACACAGAGAGAATATGTAAACTCCCCACAGACAGTCACTCAAGGGTGGAATCAAGCGCGTGCCCCTAGCGCTGTGTATCGGCAGTGCTAACCACCGAGCCACTGTGCTGCCCCCTTCATCACTTATCAAGTGTAGTTGATCGATCCAATGTGCTTGTCTGATTCTTCACTCTGACATGCACTTTCTGGGAATTGGCTTAGCTCAGTTGGCTGGATTGTAGGTTTGCAGAGCAGTGTGATTCCCATCACTGGTTTGAGGTTACCATGAAGGTCTCTTCTTCTCAACCTCTTCCCTTGCCTCCGATTGAATCACGACCAGTTGCTTCTCTCTAATGTGAGAGCAGCCCCTATGGTCTGGGAAGACAACGGTGACTCAACAATGTATTTTCCAAGGGGCAGAGCTGACCGTTATTTCTGAAAGAGTTACACCCATGGTAACAAAGACACAGCTCTGAAATACCGACCGCGTTTTGGTGGTGAGAAATCAGCACTGCTTAAAGGTCGTCGAACTGAAGACGTGTATCTTGCCTGTTCACATTCACTTATCTCTCACAGGGGGCTGCTCTCACATTAGAGAGAAGCGACGAACAGCGATTTAACTTGAGGGCAACGAGATCTCAGGTCAAGGAAACGGTTGAGCAGGAGAGTCCTTTATGGTAACCTCAATGTGTACTCAAGTATGTGAGTTTTTACTTTCCTGTTCATCTGCACGGTGCGGTCTTTCGGTGACCAGTTGACGTTCATTGTGTTGAACACCTCCGACCTCAATATTTCCCCAAACCGACAGCCTGCTAATTATCCAGCTCAGCTGGGATTCCCACATGAGTCTGTCCATGATGGTCTCAGACGAGAGAATAGTGCCATTTATAAAGGAACTTCTACAGCCCTGTGATGAACCAATAAACGATGAACCACTTTGGAAGTGCAGCCACTGATACAATCTGATTAGACATAAGACTCTCTCTAACTCTTTCTAAGTGTCAAAACCATACAGTCTAAAAGAGCAACATATTTCACAGTCAAGTCAATCCTGCCTGCTCTACTCTCTAGGGCCTGTTACTCAGCTAATCTTTACACATCAAGCTGCCGTATCAACAAGAAACATTACAAGATAATCTCTTATGAACCGTCGATAATAAGTGCCACAGAATCTTTGATGCCTATTCGCGATGGCCCCTTGATTTAATGCCTCATCCACAAGGGCAGCACCTCTGACAGTGCAGCACTCCCACAGTTATGTTCTGAACCTTCAGCTAGGAAGGGCCACTCAGGTCTCGGAGCTTTCTGACTGTGAGTCGGCAGGGCTACCAACTTGGGGTATAAAAGCTGACAGAGTGCGGGAGCAGGAGGAACCTGGGTGTACAAATGCGGCAGCGAGCGGGCCCAACAGCCCGGACTTGTGGCGTCGCAGGGAGTTTGGATTCCTGGTTGCGTCCACATCGCCCCAGCGCTGACTCATGGCTGCCGCTGCTGCTGTGATGAAGGTGAGTCTGGGTTCCTGGCGGGGGGGGGGGGGGGTGGTAGCAAGGCAAATCCTGGCAATTACAGCTGGTTAGCTTGACTTCGGCGGAGGGGCAACAGTTATTCATGATATGTTCGTGGAAGCGGGTTGGTTGATTATGAAGGGTCAGCATGGATTTCCAAAGGGCAAATGCTGCAGGTTTTTCTTGAAGAGGTAATGGAAAGGGTTAATGAGGGTAGCACATTTGGTATGGCAGACATGGATTTCCTGAAGGTATCCGTAACAGTGCCGCACAACAGACCTGTGAGGATTGCTATAGGTCATGGTGTAAAAGGGACTGTAACAACATGGACGCAAAATTGGCTGCGTGACAGGAAACAGACAATAATGACCAATGGATAATTCTTACGCCAGAGGGAAGTTTGTAGTGGAGTTTCCGTGAGGATTATTATTGGGACCTTGGCTTCTCTTGATACTGATTAATGATCTGGATCTTGGTGTGCAGGATACAATTTCAACGTTTGAAGATGGCACAAAACTTGGAAGTATTGTGACAGTGAGGAGAACAGTGTGGAAGTCCAAAAGACATGGTGGAGTTGGCGGATAGATGGCAGATGAGGATTAATGCAGAGAAGTGTGAGGTGATGAATTTCGTGAGGCCAAATAAATACAATGCAAAATAGAGGATACAATTCGAAAGGGGATGCAGGAGCAGAGAGAGCTATGTGCACAGATCATTGAATGTGGCAGGGCAGATGGAGATAGCAAGCACATAAAGCAGAAAGTGTTCTCAGCTTTGCTAATAGAAGCATAGAATACAAGAGCAAGGAGGTGATGTTGAACTTGTATAAGACACTTGTTAGAGTCCAGCAGGAGTATTGTCTATAGTTGTGGACTTCCCTTGTTATAGGGAAGTTGTGATTGCATTGGAGAGTGTGATGATATTGCAGCTTTCAAGAGGTTATATTGTCCTGGTTTTGTTTTCAACAAGAGGTTGGAGGGCTGAGGTGTGGAGCTATCTACTGAGGACCATTTAGGTAAACAGCTTCTGAGGCCTTGAGTTTTTTTTAATTGGAACTATAGAAGCAGCCTGGCTGGGCGTGGCCAACTCTCACAGACCAGGACTTCTAGGTTTTTTCAGTTTTTAGGTTTAGCTTTAAGCAGAAGCTGTTGGGGTCTTAAAAGAATTGGAAGCTTAAGTGAATGTCTCTTGGCTGCTTATTCTGTCTACATTTTCTCTTGATTTTTTTTCCTCCTTGATCGAAGAACTGCATGTGAGAATCCATGCCTGAATTTGCCTTTTTTACCAAGGGGTGTGTAAATGGGATGTTACTGCATTGGAACAGTTAATTATTTAATAGTTATTGATTCTATTATTCTGTTACGTTTCCAATAGTGTCAAGTTCTTCCAAATTCCTCTTTCTTTGGTTGCTACATTTTAACTACAGTGTTTAAATAAATTGTTTTTTGCTTAATGTCGAGTCGTTTGACCAGTTGTATCGCATGGGGAACAGATACTTTACATTTGTCTTTAAAATAGGAAAAAGTTAGGGTCAAGGCTACCTTCATAAAATAGTTGAGGGCATCTGATCTGGTCCCTAGAAAGAGATAGTGGAGGGGTGGTTTACAGAAATGGCTCCAGGGTGAAAAACTTCAGTTAGAGGATAGGCTGAAGACAGTGGGACTGTAGTCCCTAGAGAGGCAACCTGATCAAGGTTTTCATAGTCTAGGCAGAGTGGATAAGGAAGGCAAATGGCATTACGTTGTAATGCTCAATGTAAAACCAGTGTAGATATAAATGGGCTGCCTATCCTCCTTTAATGCCCCAGCATCACTGTGGTTCTCTGAACCTTACACCTGAAGAGAAAGAGCAAGTCCTGCAGAAGGATGGAAGCTGAATATCACTGTCTGAGCTAAAGCAAGGACGCCATCCAGTTACAGCCTTGAAAAGCCTGAAGAACACTGTAAAAATGCTTTTTTCTCTCTTTGCCTTCATTTTGGAAGCTGACAGCCATATTCATGCCCAAGTCACCCCTTCAAGGGCACAGCTTTGAACAAGAACTCGGAAAATTCAGGAAAAAAACCCAGCAATGTCACCAACACAGGAAGCAAGTGAGGACTGTAGATGCTGGAGATAGGAGTCAAAATGTGTTTTGCTGGAAAAGCACAGAAGGTCAGGCAGCGTCCGAGGAGCAGGAGAGTCGAATGTGATGATGAAGAGCTAATGCTCGGAATGTCGACTCCCCTGCTCCTCGGATACTGCCCGACCAGCTGTGATTTTCCAGCACCATCCTTTTTGACAAGGCCACCAATACAGTCAGGCTACAACCTATAGCCAGATAAGGCCGTATCCCCTCTGGGTATTCACAGCTAAATTAACTCAAAGAGAGCCAGGAAAAGAAAGTATTTACCAACACTCTAGATAGCATTAAAATACCTGCTATAAGATGGCTACAAAATTTCCATTGCTCAACTGGAAAGCAAAAGATCTCCAATCTGAGCTTCCTTTGTTCTGACAATGTGCCTTCTGGAGTTCAATATTTCCAAACCAGAGAAACAAACCAATAAAATTCAGATTGCTTTTGGTTGTGAAGGCCTGAATACATCACGTTTGACTACCTTAAAAGCCCAGTCACCTTCACTCAACTTGTGAAGATCGAATACAAATGAAGATCAACTTCTGAAGGCACCATTCCAAATTCATGTAGTCTTAAGTAATGATAGAGGCAATTGTTATGGATCAGACCAGATCCTCTCAAATTATTTTAAGAATGTAACCTAGACCCTAACTTTTTCTTATTTCAAAGGCAAATGTGGGGTGCCGTGTTCCAGATGCGATGAAATGGTCAAAATACTCAATGTTAAACAAAACACAGTTTATTTAAACACTGCTCCATCCTACAGGCGCTTTCTGGGTCAGCACCCACTATCACTTGTTAGAAAGTAACGTTTCGAAGGTCATTGAGCGGCAATGCAGAATCTGGAATTGGGGGTGGAAATCTTGTCAGAGGTGTGGGAGGATAGTTGGGAGAGCGTGAGAAAGATTTTGATTTGTAACAGGACGCAGGATATACAACTGAAGGTACTCTACAGGGCTCATTCAGCACCAGAGCGGCTTGCAAAACTTAAGACAGGAGCTTCCCCAATGTGCCCCAAATGTAAAACAGATGTTGGCACTCTTACTCATTGTGTGTGATCAAGACACAAGCTTCATATGTATTGGGGTGCCATAGCGAGTGCTTTGGAAAGGGTCTTGGGAACTGAGGTCAAGTGGATCCGGTGTCCCTCCTCTTGGGTTTTATAAATCTCCCTTCTTTGGGCGTGCACAGAATTCTTTCATTCTGTGTGAGGAAGAACACTCTAATGAGCTGGGTGTCGGACAATCCCCCAGGACTCTCGGGTTGGCATAGATTAGTTATGGAGCACATCCCCCTGACTTCCTTATGAGTATGGTGCACCAGAAAAGGGAACTGTTTTCTAGAACATGGCAGCCCTTTCTGAATTATATAGCCACAGGCTTGTCAGCTATGTTGGTCAGGGCCTTTGTATGGTCATGAGGGCTATGTCTGGCGGTCCTGGGGCCCCTGAGGGGAAGATTCCCAAACAAATACAGGTTTGCCTCCTGATGCTCCCGGTGGTGGGGAACTTTGGTGGGATTGAGCTGACTGTGGCAACTTAACTGAATGTAATTTAATTTACCTTGGTTCAACTTGGTTTAATTTAATTTGTTTTAGTTATTCATTGAACTGTAGTTTTTGTCATTTTTTTTGTTTCTCACTCTCCTCAGTGGTTTGTGCAGTAGGGTAATAGTTTGTTTACTGTTATTGTTGCTATATTATAAGGTTGATATACTATTTATAGTAATTTTGTAGTTTTGAAAACATTTAAAATCTTTTTACATAATAAAAATATTTACAAAAAAAACTAAACCTAAAAGTTAAAAAAAACCTGGAAAACCTGGTCTGTGAGAGTTACCCACACCCAGCCAGGCTGCTTCTATTGTTCCAACATTTTAGAAAAGACCCCAGGTCTCATAAGCTGTTTACCTTCTTACAGACAGTTCATTGACTCTTGTTCAATCTTTCTTAAAAAAAGGACAAAATGACCTCTTAAAGCAGCATCATCAATGCACAATTAATTAATTAATTAGTAGATACAAACACAAGAACTTTCATTGCAACTTCATGGCAGCAGAGCTGACCAACAGAATATTTGAGCTTGTGATATGATCTACACCAATAGAAGAATCCCAAAAATATTCTCAAACTAACCCAAAGTTTAGTCCATTGAACAAGTTATGCACCATTTCTCCACCATTGCCTCAATAGCCAAATCTGGAAAGCGATGTGTTATTTATGTAGCAGAAAGTGTCCAGCTCTTAATGCAAGGCACCAGTGCAGAAAGCAAAAGTGAAACCCAGTGATTCCATGTCATGAGAAGCTCCACTCAAAAAAAAAGCCAGAGCATTCTAAACAACCAAGATCATATATTTTACAGCATAACAGCAAAATCCACAGAACATCCAGCTGAGATACAATCAGTGAGTTGTAGAGATGAACAGCATTGAAGCAGACCCTTAGATCTAATTCATCCATGCCAACCAGATATCCTAAACTAATCTCATCCCATTTGCCAGCATTTGGCCCTTATCCCTCCAAACCCTTTCTATTCATATATCCATCCAGAGGCATTTAAATGCTGTAATGCCAGCCTCCACCACATCCTCTGGCAGCTCATTCCATTCATGCACCACCCTCTGTGTGAAATGTTGCCCCTTAGGTCCCTTTTAAATAGCATGTTGGCATCTTAAGTCAGCTGTAAAATGGAAAACAGGGGAGAAGGGTAGCAAAGGGGAAAGAGGAGAGGAAAAATGTGATGAGGGAGTGGGAGCGAGAGAAAGAGAGACAATCAAGAAATAAGAGGCACAGAACAGTGAAAAAAAAATTTTTTTTAAAGTAAATAAAATAAATGAAATAAAATTAACTGAAGTGAACAAGTGATTCCCCCTTTGCTACCCTTCTCCCCTGTTTTCCATTTTGCCTCCGCTTCACCCCTTCCCCCCCATCCTCCACATATTTTGTCACACAGTACCGTCTTTAGCCTTGGTCAGTCACAGTTCCTAATCTCCCTATAATCTCTCTATGTACTGTCATTATTACCTCTTTATTGCTACCTTTGCTTCTGGAGCCATGACTCACCTTCTCTCAGCCTCGTATAAATACCTCCCTATTTCTCCCATTTTTTTAGCTTTGACAAAGGGTCAGTTAGACTCGAAAGGTCAGCTCTTTTCTCTCCTTACAGATGCTGCCAGACCTGCTGAGATTTTCCAGCATTTTCTCTTTTGGTTTCAGATTCCAGCATCCGCAGTAATTTGCTTTTATTGGAAACCCTGTTTACACTGGAAGATCGCTGAACTCTGTGACACAGGTCATCAGCCAACAAGACTGCATGACAATATCTGAATGGAATGGGCATATTCTGAGTTTGCATTCTCTGCACTGCAGATAGAATGCTGGATGACTATGTGTGTACAAACCTGCCCAGTTATCATTCATTCATGCTCCCAGGAGAATGACAGGACAACTTGAAACACTGGCCAAGATGTGTCCACCAGGTAACAAATGTGAACAAAAAGCAGGAAAGGCAGGTACAACACCTGGCTGATGGCAGCTGGAATACAGCAGGAATCAGCCAAACCTAGTGTGAACAACAAATGGTAGTGAAACAGATGCTATATCAGAACTCTGCCACAAGCAGAAAGACCTTTGTGTGAGGCCCCGTTCGGTCATGGCTGACCATGGGTTGCATCCTCGTTGTTCTAGCTTTCTGCTTCCCTGAAGCTCGTGACTGAAGAGACCAAAGCTGGAGTGATGGTCCCCGTCACAGAGGTCACATCTGTATGTGGCCGCTGATCTGCTAGAGCGGCTGCACTCCTTCCTTGGTGCCCACTTGTCTGCTGCAGCGCCCATCAGCTTCTTCCCCCCTGTTTTGAGGTGTTGGTTCAGGGATCTTCCCCATCCCGTGCGGTCAGCTGCAAGTCTTTCCCAGGACTCTGTCACGATATCAAACACCTTCATGGCCCTCAGGCAGTCGTCCTTGTAGCGCAGCTGGGGACGCCCAGTGGGTCTCTTCCTGGAAGTGAGCTCTCCCTAGAGGATATCCTTTGGGATGAGGCCATCCTCCATGTGGTGGACGTGGCCCAGCCAACGCAGTCTCTGCTGCCTGGGCAGAGTGTACATGCTGGGAAGGCCAGCGTGAGATAGCACCACTGCATTGGACACTGCCAGGATATGGCAGACACTCCTCAAGTGGAAGGCGTTCCAAGCTGCTTTTTTATATAAAACTAAACCACAGCTCAGGCTGCAACACATGTTATGTCCTGATGGAGAGGCAAACATGCCAATATGTTTCAGAGATTAATATTGTTTATTGGTCTGTATTAAAGTACGTGCAGACAAATCTCATTTTGCTTTATTGTCAAGTAACTTGTTTGGTTCTTTGAAGATAAGTCTTCAGTTAGAAAATAAAAGCTGTATGTGTGATTTAATATGCATATACCTTCGGGGGGGGGGGTATATCTTATACTGCCGTCAACCAATATCATAAGGCCAGTGCCTTGCTGGGACCCTTGTTATTTGTTATTTACATAGATGATCTGGATGTGAATGTACAAGGCATGTGTAAGTTATACAAAATTAGGAGATATCGTTGATGGCGAGGAAGGTTACCAAAAATTACAGAAGGATCTTGATCAGCTGGGGAATTGGGCTGAGCATTGGCCAAAGCGATTCAATACAGATAGGTGTGAGGTGGTACACTTTGGAAAGTCTAAGGTAGGACTGATACAGTAAATGGTCAGGTCCTGAGGAGTGCTGTGGAACAGAGGGTCTTAGGAGTACAAATGCACACTTCATTAAAAGCCGCATCACCAGTGGATGGGGTGGTGAAGAAGGCATTTAGCATGATGGCTTTCATTGGTCGACAAAGTTAAAAATCACACAACGCCAGGTTATAGTCCAACAGGTTTAATTGGAAGCACACTAGCTTTCGGTGCGATGCTAGTGTGCTTCCAATTAAACCTGTTGGACTATAACCTGGTGTTGTGTGATTTTTAACTTTGTAAACTCCAGTCCAACACCGGCATCTCCAATTCATTGGTGAAGGTATTGAGTATGGGAGTTGGGATGTTATGTTACAGTTGTATCAATCGTTGGCGAGGTCGCACTTGAAGTACAGAGGAACCTCGATTATCCAGCATTCGATCATCTGAATTTCAGATTATCCAGCAAGATGGCAAGGTCCCAATGCTTAACTAAACTGTGTTATCTGGCATTTGATTATCCGAGCACTCGATTATCCGAACAAAATACTCCCCGCCCGTATCATTCGGATAATCGAGGTTCCAATGTATCGTGTTCAGCTTTGATCACCCTGTTATTGGAAAGCCTTAGTTATACGGGAAAGAGTGCAAACAAGATTTACGGAGATGTTGCCAGCACTAGTCAGCCTGAGTTACAGGGAGACGGTGGTCACGATGGGACTTTATTCCTTGGAATGTAGGAGAATGAGGGGGGAACCTTATTGAGGTGTATAAAATCACTCCAGAGAGTGTGTCAGTATTTACAGGGAGTCCCAGGGAGTGAGTCAGTATTTACAGGGAGTCCCGGGGAGTGTGTCAGTTTTAAAGTGAGTCCCAGGGAGTGTGTTATTACTTACAGAGAGTCCCGGGGAGTGTGTCAGTATTTACAGGGAGTCCCGGGGCGTGTGTCAGTATTTACAGGGAGTCCCAGAGAGTGTGTCAGTATTTAAAGGGAGTCCCAGGGAGTGAGTCAGTATTTACAGGGAGTCCCGGGGAGTGTGTCAGTATTTACAGTGAGTCCCAGGGAGTGTGTTATTACTTACAGAGAGTCCCGGGGAGTGTGTCAGTATTTACAGGGAGTCCCGGGGCGTGTGTCAGTATTTACAGGGAGTCCCAGGGAGTGTGTCAGTATTTACAGGGCATCCCAGGGAGTGTGTCAGTATTTACAGGGAGACCTGGGGAGTGTGTCAGTATTTACAGGGAGTCCCATGGAGTGTGTCAGTATTTACAGGGTGACGAGGGAAGTGTGTCAGTATTTACTGGGAGTCTCGGGGAGTGAATCCGTATTTATAGGGAGTCCCAGGGTGTGTGTCAATATTTACAATGTGTCCCGGGGAGTTTGTCAGTATTTCCAGGGAGTCCCATGGAGTGTGTTAGTATTTACTGGGAGTCCCGGGGAGTGTGTCACTATTTTTAGGGAGTCCCAGGGAGTGTGTCAGTATTTTCAGGGAGTCCTGGGGAGTGTGTCAGTATTTACAGGGAGTCCCGGGGAGTGTGTCACTATTTACAGGGAATCCCTGGGAGTGTGTCAGTATTTACAGGGAGACCTGGGGAGTGTGTCAGTATTTACAGGGAGTCCCTGGGAGTGTGTTAGTATTTACAGGGAGTCCCATGGAGTGTGTTAGTATTTACAGGGAGACCCGGGGAGTGTGTCAGTATTTACAGGGAGTCCCGGGGAGTGTGTCAGTATTTACAGGGAATCCCGGGAAGTGTGTTATTATTTACAGGGAATCCCAGGAAGTGTGTTATTATTTACCAGGAGTCCCGGGATGTGTGCCAGTATTTACAGGGAATCCCGGGAAGTGTGTTATTATTTACAGGGAATCCCGCGATGTGTGTCAGTATTTACAGGGATTCCCGGGAAGTGTATTATTATTTACAGGGAGTCCCGGGATGTGTGTCAGTATTTACAGGGAATCCCGGGAATTGTGTTATTATTTACAGGGAGTTCGGGGAGTGTGACTGTATTTACAGGGCGTCCCGGGGAGTGTGTCAGTATTTACAGGGAGTCCCAGGGAGTGTTTCAGTATTTACAGGGAGTCCCAGGGAGTGTGCTAATATTTACAGGGGGTCCTGGGGAGTGTGTCAGTATTTAAAGTGAGTCTCAGGGAGTGTGTCAGTATTTACAGGGAGTCCCAGGGAGTATATCACTATTTACAGGGGGTCCTGGGGAGTGTGTCAGTATTTAAAGTGAGTCTCAGGGAGTGTGTCAGTATTTACGGGTGTCCTGTGGAGTGTGTCAGTATTTACAGTGAGTCCCAGGGAGTGTGCTAGTATTTACGGGAATGCTGGGAAGTGTGTCAGTATTTACAGGGGGTCCTGGGGAGTGTGTCAGTATTTAAAGTGAGTCCCAGGGAGTGTGCTAGTATTTACGGGAATGCTGGGAAGTGTGTCAGCATTTACAGGGAGTCCCGGGGAATATATGAGCGTTTGCAGGGTTTCCCCAGAGGGGAGAGTCTCAATATTCATAAGGAGTCCCGGGGAGTGTGTTAGTATTTACAGGGAGTCCCGGGGAGTGTGTCAGTATTTACAGGGAGTCCAGGGAAGTGTCTCAGTATTTACAGGGAGTCCTGGGGAGTGTGTCAGTATTTACAGGGAGTCCAGGGAAGTGTCTCAGTATTTACAGGGAGTCCTGGGGAGTGTGTCAATATTTACAGGGAGTCCTGGGGAGTGTGTCAGTATTTGCAGAGAGTCCCGGGGAGTGTGTCAGTATTTACAGGGAGTCCCGGGGAGTGTGTCAGTATTTGCAGGGAGTCCCGGGGAATGTGTCAGTATTTACAGGGAGTCCTGGGGAGTGTGTCAATATTTACAGGGAGTCCCGGGGAGTGTGTCAGTATTTACAGGGAATCCCCGGGGGGGAGTGTGTCAGTATTTACAGGGGATCACCAGAGGTGGGAGTGTGTCAGTATTTACAGGGGATTCGCAGAGGGGGAGGGTGTCAGTATTTACTGCGGGTCCCCAGAGGGGGAGTCTGTATGTATTTACAGTGGGATCCCCGGGATGAGTGAGTCAGTATTTACTTGGGGTCTGCAGAGGGGAGTGTGTCAGTATTTGCAGGGGATCACTAGAGGGAAGTGTGTCAGTATTTGCAGGGGCTCCCCAGAGGGGAGTGTGTCAGTATTTACAGGGGCTCCCCAGAGGGGAGTGTGTCAGTATTTACAGGGGATCCCCAGGGGGGATTGTGTCAGTATTTACAGGGGATCCCCAGTGGGGAGTGTGTCAGTATTTACAGGGGCTCCCCAGAGGGGAGTGTGTCAGTATTTACAGGGGCTCCCCAGAGGGGAGTGTGTCAGTATTTACAGGGGGTCCCCAGGGGGGAGTGTGTCAGTATTTACAGGGGCTCCCCAGATGGGAGTGTGCCAGTAATTACAGGGGAACCCCAGAGGGGAGTGTGTCAGTATTTCCAGGGGATCCCCAGAGGGGAGTATGTGAGTATTTACAGGGGATCCCCAGAGGGGAGTGTGTCAGTATTTACAGGGGCTACCCAGAGGTGGGAGTGTGTCAGTATTTACAGGGGATCCCCAGTGGGGAGTGTGTCAGTATTTACAGCGGCTCCCCAGAGGGGAGTGTGTCAGTATTTACAGGGGATCACCAGAGGGGAGTGTATCAGTATTTACAGGGGGTCCCCAGGGGGGAGTGTGTCAGTATTTACAGGGGCTCCCCAAATGGGAGTATGTCAGTATTTACAGGGGATCACCAGAGGTTGGAGTGTGTCAGTATTTACAGGGGATCCCCAGTGGGGAGTGTGTCAGTATTTACAGGGGATCCCCAGGGGGGAGTGTGTCAGTATTTACAGGGGCTCCCCAGAGGGGAGTGTGTCAGTATTTACAGGGGCTCCCCAAATGGGAGTATGTCAGTATTTACAGGGGATCACCAGAGGTTGGAGTGTGTCAGTATTTACAGGGGATCCCCAGTGGGGAGTGTGTCAGTATTTACAGGGGATCCCCAGGGGGGAGTGTGTCAGTATTTACAGGGGCTCCCCAGAGGGGAGTGTGTCAGTATTTACAGGGGATCCCCAGAGGGGAGTGTGTCAGTATTTACAGGGGATCCCCAGAAGGGAGTGTGTCAGTATTTACAGGGGCTCCCCAGAGGGGAGTGTGTCAGTATTTACAGGGGATCCCCAGCGGGGATTGTGTCAGTATTTACAGGGGATCCCCAGTGGGGAGTGTGTCAGTATTTACAGGGGCTCCCCAGAGGGGAGTGTGTCAGTATTTACAGGGGCTCCCCAGAGGGGAGTGTGTCAGTATTTACAGGGGGTCCCCAGGGGGGAGTGTGTCAGTATTTACAGGGGCTCCCCAGAGGTGAGTGTGTCAGTATTTACAGGGGATCGCCAGAGGGGAGTGTGTCAGTATTTACAGGGGCTCCCCAGAGGGGAGTGTGTCAGTATTTACAGGGGATCCCCAGAGGGGAGTGTGTCAGTATTTACAGGGGATCCCCAGAAGGGAGTGTGTCAGTATTTACAGGGGATCCCCAGAGGGGAGTGTGTCAGTATTTACATGGGATCGCCAGAGGGGAGTGTGTCAGTATTTACAGGGGATCCCCAGAGGGGAGTGTGTCAGTATTTACAGGGGATCACCAGAGGTGGGAGTGTGTCAGTATTTACAGGGGATTCGCAGAGGGGGGGGTGTCAGTATTTACTGCGGGTCCCCAGAGGGGAGTCTTTATGTATTTACAGTAGGATCCCCGGGATGAGTGTGTCAGTATTTACTTGGGGTCCGCAGAGGGGAGTGTGTAAGTATTTACAGGGGATCCCCACGGGGTAGTGTGTCAGTATTTACAGGGGATCACTAGAGGGGAGTCTGTCAGTATTTACAGGGGATCCCCAGAGGGGAGTATGTCAGTATTTAGAGGGGATCCCCAGAGGGGAGTGTGTCAGTATTTACAGGGGATCGCCAGAGGGGAGTGTGTCAGTATTTACAGGGGCGCCCCAGAGGGGAGTGTGTCAGTATTTACAGGGGATCCCCAGAGGGGAGTGTGTCAGTATTTACAGGGGCTCCCCAGAGGGGAGTGTGTCAGTATTTACAGGGGATCCCCAGAGGGGAGTGTGTCAGTATTTACAGGGGCTCCCCAGAGGGGAGTGTGTCAGTATTTACAGGGGATCGCCAGAGGGGAGTGTGTCAGTATTTACAGGGGATCCCCAGAGGGGAGTGTGTCAGTATTTACAGGGGATCCCCAGAGGCGAGTGTGTCAGTATTTACACGGGATCCCCAGAAGGGAGTGTGTCAGTAATTCCAGGGGATCCCCAGAGGGGAGTGTGTCAGTATTTACATGGGATCGCCAGAGGGGAGTGTGTCAGTATTTACAGGGGATCCCCAGAGGGGAGTGTGTCAGTATTTACAGGGGACCACCAGAGGTGGGAGTGTGTCAGTATTTACAGGGGATTCGCAGAGGGGGAGGGTGTCAGTATTTACTGCGGGTCCCCAGAGGGGAGTCTTTATGTATTTACAGTGGGATCCCCGGGATGAGTGTGTCAGTATTTACTTGGGGTCCGCAGAGGGGAGTGTGTCAGTATTTACAGGGGATCCCCACGGGGTAGTGTGTCGGTATTTACAGGGGATCACTAGAGGGGAGTGTGTCAGTATTTACAGGGGATCCCCAGAGGGGAGTATGTCAGTATTTAGAGAGGATCCCCAGAGGGGAGTGTGTCAGTATTTACAGGGGCTCCCCAGAGGTGGGAGTGTGTCAGTATTTACAGGGGATCCCCAGTGGGGAGTATGTCAGTATTTAGAGGGGATCCCCAGAGGGGAGTGTGTCAGTATTTACAGGGGATCGCCAGAGGGGAGTGTGTCAGTATTTACAGGGGATCCCCAGAGGGGAGTGTGTCAGTATTTACATGGGATCGCCAGAGGGGAGTGTGTCAGTATTTACAGGGGATCCCCAGAGGGGAGTGTGTCAGTATTTACAGGGGATCACCAGAGGTGGGAGTGTGTCAGTATTTACAGGGGATTCGCAGAGGGGGAGGGTGTCATTATTTACTGCGGGTCCCCAGAGGGGAGTCTTTATGTATTTACAGTGGGATCCCCGGGATGAGTGTGTCAGTATTTACAGGAGATCCCCAGGGGGAAGTGTGTCAGTATTTACCGGGGATCCCCAGAGAGGGAGTGCGTCAGTATTTACAGGGGATTCCCCGGGTGGAGAGTGTCGGTATTTACAAGGAATCCCCAGGGGGAGTGTGTCAGTATTTACAGGGGATCACCAGAGGGGAGTATGTCAGTATTTACAGGGGATCCGCAGAGGGGGAGATTGTCAGCATTTACAGCGAGTCCCCAGAGGGGGAGTCTGTCTGTATTTACAGTGGGATCCCTGGGGTGAGTGTGTCAGTATTTACTTGGGGTCCGCAGAGGGGAGTGTGTCAGTATTTACAGGGGATCCCCAGAGGGGAGTATGTCAGTATTTACAGGGGATCACCAGAGGGGAGTATGTCAGTATTTACAGGGGATCCGCAGAGGGGGAGATTGTCAGCATTTACAGCGAGTCCCCAGAGGGGGAGTCTGTCTGTATTTACAGTGGGATCCCTGGGGTGAGTGTGTCAGTATTTACTTGGGGTCCGCAGAGGGGAGTGTGTCAGTATTTACAGGGGATCCCCAGAGGGGAGTGTGTCAGTATTTACAGGGGATCCCCAGAGGGGAGTGTGTCAGTATTTACAGGGGATCCCCAGAGGGGAGTGTGTCAGTATTTACTGCGGGTCCCCAGAGGCGAGTCTTTATGTATTTACAGTGGGATCCCCGGGATGAGTGTGTCAATATTTACTTGGGGTCCGCAGAGGGGAGTGTGTCAGTATTTACAGGGGATCCCCACGGGGTAGTGTGTCAGTATTTACAGGGGATCACTAGAGGGGAGTGTGTCAGTATTTACAGGGGATCCCCAGAGGGGAGTATGTCAGTATTTAGAGGGGATCCCCAGAGGGGAGTGTGTCAGTATTTACAGGGGCTGCCCAGAGGTGGGAGTGTGTCAGTATTTACAGGGGATCCCCAGTGGGGAGTGTGTCAGTATTTACAGGGGATTCGCAGAGGGGGAGGGCGTCAGTACTTACTGCGGGTCCCCAGAGGGGGAGTCTGTATGTATTTACAGTGGGATTCCCGGGATGAGTGTGTCAGTATTTACAGGGGCTCCCCAGAGGGGAGTGTGTCAGTATTTACAGGGGATCGCCAGAGGGGAGTGTGTCAGTATTTACAGGGGCTCCCCAGAGGGGAGTGTGTCAGTATTTACAGGGGATCCCCAGAGGGGAGTGTGTCAGTATTTACAGGGGATCCCCAGAAGGGAGTGTGTCAGTATTTACAGGGGATCCCCAGAGGGGAGTGTGTCAGTATTTACATGGGATCGCCAGAGGGGAGTGTGTCAGTATTTACAGGGGATCCCCAGAGGGGAGTGTGTCAGTATTTACAGGGGATCACCAGAGGTGGGAGTGTGTCAGTATTTACAGGGGATTCGCAGAGGGGGGGGTGTCAGTATTTACTGCGGGTCCCCAGAGGGGAGTCTTTATGTATTTACAGTAGGATCCCCGGGATGAGTGTGTCAGTATTCACTTGGGGTCCGCAGAGGGGAGTTTGTCAGTATTTACAGGGGATCCCCACGGGGTAGTGTGTCAGTATTTACAGGGGATCACTAGAGGGGAGTGTGTCAGTATTTACAGGGGATCCCCAGAGGGGAGTATGTCAGTATTTAGAGGGGATCCCCAGAGGGGAGTGTGTCAGTATTTACAGGGGATCGCCAGAGGGGAGTGTGTCAGTATTTACAGGGGCGCCCCAGAGGGGAGTGTGTCAGTATTTACAGGGGATCCCCAGAGGGGAGTGTGTCAGTATTTACAGGGGCTCCCCAGAGGGGAGTGTGTCAGTATTTACAGGGGATCCCCAGAGGGGAGTGTGTCAGTATTTACAGGGGATTCGCAGAGGGGGAGGGTGTCAGTATTTACTGTGGGTCCCCAGAGGGGGAGTCTGTATGTATTTACAGTGGGATCCCCGGGGTGAGTGTGTCAGTATTTACTTGGGGTCCGCAGAGGGGAGTGTGTCAGTATTTACAGGGGATCCCCAGTGGGGAGTGTGTCAGTATTTACAGGGGATCCCCAGAGGGGAGTGTGTCAGTATTTACAGGGGATCCCCAGAGGGGAGTGTGTCAGTATTTACAGGGGATCCCCAGAAGGGAGTGTGTCAGTATTTACAGGGGATCCCCAGAGGGGAGTGTGTCAGTATTTACATGGGATCGCCAGAGGGGAGTGTGTCAGTATTTACAGGGGATCCCCAGAGGGGAGTGTGTCAGTATTTACAGGGGATCACCAGAGGTGGGAGTGTGTCAGTATTTACAGGGGATTCGCAGAGGGGGGGGTGTCAGTATTTACTGCGGGTCCCCAGAGGGGAGTCTTTATGTATTTACAGTAGGATCCCCGGGATGAGTGTGTCAGTATTTACTTGGGGTCCGCAGAGGGGAGTGTGTAAGTATTTACAGGGGATCCCCACGGGGTAGTGTGTCAGTATTTACAGGGGATCACTAGAGGGGAGTCTGTCAGTATTTACAGGGGATCCCCAGAGGGGAGTATGTCAGTATTTAGAGGGGATCCCCAGAGGGGAGTGTGTCAGTATTTACAGGGGATCGCCAGAGGGGAGTGTGTCAGTATTTACAGGGGCGCCCCAGAGGGGAGTGTGTCAGTATTTACAGGGGATCCCCAGAGGGGAGTGTGTCAGTATTTACAGGGGCTCCCCAGAGGGGAGTGTGTCAGTATTTACAGGGGATCCCCAGAGGGGAGTGTGTCAGTATTTACAGGGGCTCCCCAGAGGGGAGTGTGTCAGTATTTACAGGGGATCGCCAGAGGGGAGTGTGTCAGTATTTACAGGGGATCCCCAGAGGGGAGTGTGTCAGTATTTACAGGGGATCCCCAGAGGCGAGTGTGTCAGTATTTACACGGGATCCCCAGAAGGGAGTGTGTCAGTAATTCCAGGGGATCCCCAGAGGGGAGTGTGTCAGTATTTACATGGGATCGCCAGAGGGGAGTGTGTCAGTATTTACAGGGGATCCCCAGAGGGGAGTGTGTCAGTATTTACAGGGGACCACCAGAGGTGGGAGTGTGTCAGTATTTACAGGGGATTCGCAGAGGGGGAGGGTGTCAGTATTTACTGCGGGTCCCCAGAGGGGAGTCTTTATGTATTTACAGTGGGATCCCCGGGATGAGTGTGTCAGTATTTACTTGGGGTCCGCAGAGGGGAGTGTGTCAGTATTTACAGGGGATCCCCACGGGGTAGTGTGTCGGTATTTACAGGGGATCACTAGAGGGGAGTGTGTCAGTATTTACAGGGGATCCCCAGAGGGGAGTATGTCAGTATTTAGAGAGGATCCCCAGAGGGGAGTGTGTCAGTATTTACAGGGGCTCCCCAGAGGTGGGAGTGTGTCAGTATTTACAGGGGATCCCCAGTGGGGAGTATGTCAGTATTTAGAGGGGATCCCCAGAGGGGAGTGTGTCAGTATTTACAGGGGATCGCCAGAGGGGAGTGTGTCAGTATTTACAGGGGATCCCCAGAGGGGAGTGTGTCAGTATTTACATGGGATCGCCAGAGGGGAGTGTGTCAGTATTTACAGGGGATCCCCAGAGGGGAGTGTGTCAGTATTTACAGGGGATCACCAGAGGTGGGAGTGTGTCAGTATTTACAGGGGATTCGCAGAGGGGGAGGGTGTCATTATTTACTGCGGGTCCCCAGAGGGGAGTCTTTATGTATTTACAGTGGGATCCCCGGGATGAGTGTGTCAGTATTTACAGGAGATCCCCAGGGGGAAGTGTGTCAGTATTTACCGGGGATCCCCAGAGAGGGAGTGCGTCAGTATTTACAGGGGATTCCCCGGGTGGAGAGTGTCGGTATTTACAAGGAATCCCCAGGGGGAGTGTGTCAGTATTTACAGGGGATCACCAGAGGGGAGTATGTCAGTATTTACAGGGGATCCGCAGAGGGGGAGATTGTCAGCATTTACAGCGAGTCCCCAGAGGGGGAGTCTGTCTGTATTTACAGTGGGATCCCTGGGGTGAGTGTGTCAGTATTTACTTGGGGTCCGCAGAGGGGAGTGTGTCAGTATTTACAGGGGATCCCCAGAGGGGAGTATGTCAGTATTTACAGGGGATCACCAGAGGGGAGTATGTCAGTATTTACAGGGGATCCGCAGAGGGGGAGATTGTCAGCATTTACAGCGAGTCCCCAGAGGGGGAGTCTGTCTGTATTTACAGTGGGATCCCTGGGGTGAGTGTGTCAGTATTTACTTGGGGTCCGCAGAGGGGAGTGTGTCAGTATTTACAGGGGATCCCCAGAGGGGAGTGTGTCAGTATTTACAGGGGATCCCCAGAGGGGAGTGTGTCAGTATTTACAGGGGATCCCCAGAGGGGAGTGTGTCAGTATTTACTGCGGGTCCCCAGAGGCGAGTCTTTATGTATTTACAGTGGGATCCCCGGGATGAGTGTGTCAATATTTACTTGGGGTCCGCAGAGGGGAGTGTGTCAGTATTTACAGGGGATCCCCACGGGGTAGTGTGTCAGTATTTACAGGGGATCACTAGAGGGGAGTGTGTCAGTATTTACAGGGGATCCCCAGAGGGGAGTATGTCAGTATTTAGAGGGGATCCCCAGAGGGGAGTGTGTCAGTATTTACAGGGGCTGCCCAGAGGTGGGAGTGTGTCAGTATTTACAGGGGATCCCCAGTGGGGAGTGTGTCAGTATTTACAGGGGATTCGCAGAGGGGGAGGGCGTCAGTACTTACTGCGGGTCCCCAGAGGGGGAGTCTGTATGTATTTACAGTGGGATTCCCGGGATGAGTGTGTCAGTATTTACAGGGGCTCCCCAGAGGGGAGTGTGTCAGTATTTACAGGGGATCGCCAGAGGGGAGTGTGTCAGTATTTACAGGGGCTCCCCAGAGGGGAGTGTGTCAGTATTTACAGGGGATCCCCAGAGGGGAGTGTGTCAGTATTTACAGGGGATCCCCAGAAGGGAGTGTGTCAGTATTTACAGGGGATCACCAGAGGTGGGAGTGTGTCAGTATTTACAGGGGATTCGCAGAGGGGGGGGTGTCAGTATTTACTGCGGGTCCCCAGAGGGGAGTCTTTATGTATTTACAGTAGGATCCCCGGGATGAGTGTGTCAGTATTCACTTGGGGTCCGCAGAGGGGAGTTTGTCAGTATTTACAGGGGATCCCCACGGGGTAGTGTGTCAGTATTTACAGGGGATCACTAGAGGGGAGTGTGTCAGTATTTACAGGGGATCCCCAGAGGGGAGTATGTCAGTATTTAGAGGGGATCCCCAGAGGGGAGTGTGTCAGTATTTACAGGGGATCGCCAGAGGGGAGTGTGTCAGTATTTACAGGGGCGCCCCAGAGGGGAGTGTGTCAGTATTTACAGGGGATCCCCAGAGGGGAGTGTGTCAGTATTTACAGGGGCTCCCCAGAGGGGAGTGTGTCAGTATTTACAGGGGATCCCCAGAGGGGAGTGTGTCAGTATTTACAGGGGATTCGCAGAGGGGGAGGGTGTCAGTATTTACTGTGGGTCCCCAGAGGGGGAGTCTGTATGTATTTACAGTGGGATCCCCGGGGTGAGTGTGTCAGTATTTACTTGGGGTCCGCAGAGGGGAGTGTGTCAGTATTTACAGGGGATCCCCAGTGGGGAGTGTGTCAGTATTTACAGGGGATCCCCAGAGGGGAGTGTGTCAGTATTTACAGGGGATCCCCAGAGGGGAGTGTGTCAGTATTTACAGGGGATCCCCAGAGGGGGAGTGTGTCAGTATTTACAGGGGATCCCCAGAGGGGGAGTGTGTCAGTATTTACACGGGATCCCCGGGGGGGGGGAGTGTGTCAGTATTTACAGGGGATCCCCAGGGGGGAGTGTGTCAGTATTTACAGGGGATCCCCAGAGGGGGAGTGTGTCAGTATTTACAGGGGATCCCCGGGGGGGGGGAGTGTGTCAGTATTTACAGGGGATCCCCAGAGGGGAGTGTGTCAGTATTTACAGGGGCTCCCCAGAGGGGGAGTGTGTCAGTATTTACAGGGGATCCCCACGGGGGAGTGTGTCAGTATTTACAGGGGATCCCCAGAGGGGAGTGTGTCAGTATTTACAGGGGATCCCCAGAGGGGGAGTGTGTCAGTATTTACAGGGGATCCCCGGGGGGGGGGGAGTGTGTCAGTATTTACAGGGGATCCCCAGAGGGGAGTGTGTCAGTATTTACAGGGGCTCCCCAGAGGGGGAGTGTGTCAGTATTTACAGGGGATCCCCACGGGGGAGTGTGTCAGTATTTACAGGGGATCCCCAGAGGGGAGTGTGTCAGTATTTACAGGGGATCCCCAGAGGGGGAGTGTGTCAGTATTTACAGGGGATCCCCAGAGGGGGAGTGTGTCAGTATTTACAGGGGATCCCCGGGGGGGAGTGTGTCAGTATTTACAGGGGATCCCCACGGGGGAGTGAGTCAGTATTTGCAGGGGCTCCCCAGAGGGGAGTGTGTCAGTAATTACAGGGGATCCCCAGAGGGGAGTGTGTCAGTATTTACAGGGATTCCCCAGAGGGGAGTGCGTCAGTAATTACAGGGGATCCCCAGAGGGGAGTGTGTCAGTATTTACAGGGGATCCCCAGAAGGGGAGTGTGTCAGTATTTACAGGGGATCCCCGGGGGGGGAGTGTGTCAGAATTTACAGGGAATCCCCAGAGGGGAGTGTGTCAGTATTTACAGGGAATCCCCAGAGGGGAGTGTGTCAGTATTTACAGGGGATCCCCGGGGGGGGAGTATGTCAGTATTTACAGAGGATCCCCAGAGGGGAGTGTGTCAGTATTTACAGGGGATCCCCAGAGGGGAGTGTGTCAGTATTTACAGGGGATCCCCAGAAGGGGAGTGTGTCAGTATTTACAGGGAATCCCCAGAGGGGAGTGTGTCAGTATTTACAGGGGATCCCCGGGGGGGGGGAGTATGTCAGTATTTACAGAGGATCCCCAGAGGGGAGTGTGTCAGTATTTACAGGGGATCCCCAGAGGGGAGCGTGTCAGTATTTACAGGGGATCCCCGGGGGGGGAGTATGTCAGTATTTACAGAGGATCCCCAGAGGGGAGTGTGTCAGTATTTACAGGGCATCCCCAGAGGGGAGTATGTCAGTATTTACAGGGGATCCCCAGAGGGCAGTATGTCAGTATTTACAGGGGCTCCCCAGAGGGGAGTGTGTCAGTATTTACAGGGGCAATAGACAATAGACAATAGACAATAGATGCAGGAGTAGGCCATTCTGCCCTTCGAGCCTGCACCGCCATTCAATATGATCATGGCTGATCATTCCTAATTAGTATCCTGTTCCAGCCTTATCTCCATACCCCTTGACTCCACTATCTTTAAGAGCTCTATCCAATTCTTTCTTAAAAGAATCCAGAGACTGGGCCTCCACTGCCCTCTGGGGCAGAGCATTCCACACAGCCACCACTCTCTGGGTGAAGTAGTTTCTCCTCATCTCTGTCCTAAATGGTCTACCCCGTATTTTTAAGTTGTGTCCTCTGGTTCGGCACTCCCCCATCAACGGAAATATGTTCCCTCCTGCCAGAGTGTCCAGTCCTTTCATAAGCCTATACGTTTCAATCAGATCCCCTCTCAGTCTTCTAAACTCAAGGGTATACAAGCCCAGTCGCTTCAGTCTTTCCGTGTAAGGCAATCCTGCCATTCCAGGAATTGACCTCGTGAACCTACGCTGCACTCCCTCAATAGCCAGAACACAACTTAAAAATACAGTAATTACAGGGGAGTGTGTCAGTATTTACAGGGGATCCCCAGTGGGGAGTGTGTCCGTATTTGCAGGGGAACCCCAGAGGGGGTGTGTGTCAGAACTTACAGGTGTTCCCAGGGAGTGTGTTTACATTTGCAGGGTGTCTCCAGGAGTGAGGAGGGGTGAGGGCATTGTGGTGGGGGGGTGGGGGGGTGAATGTATCTGCATTTACTTGGGGTCCCTGGGAGGGAGTGTGTATTGCTTCTTAATTTAGAGAGTGGTCAACTACGCCAGCTCCTGATTTATACCTCAGTACAGTAGGAATGTCAACAGATCAGAAACCTATCCCTTCATCCTCCTGTTCACAAGGAATAATCCTCAGTGCCGCTAATCTTTAGACAGTAATTGCAAATCTTATTCCACCACACACCTGCTGAATGGCATGATAATGTAATATGTTTATGATTAAAGAAATGGGAAGAGGGCTTTTTCCCTTCAGAATATACAAGCTGTGGAAAACGAAAATGTCCTGGATAGCTTGAAGTACAATGTGCTGGCATAAATCTATCCCTACGCAATATCAAACTGGGGTGACACAATCCCAATCTAAATGAATTTTCCATTTCAGTAAGTCTCCCTTCTGACAAAGAGTGAGTCATCGCTAAATACTTCAAGTTTCAGGCCTGCAGAGCCAGCCAAAGATCACCCTGTACTGAACTAGAGGTGTAATGATAAGGTGCACCAAGTATGATATCCCTCACTTCCTACGATGTAAAAGCATGGGTATTCTGCTTGACATACATTAGTTCCTGAGCCTTATTTAAGCGGCAAACAATTACTTCTTTCTATTTACAATCATCGTTTCTTGGTTTTTTTGAACTAGGGCTGATGGTGGATATATAAAATCCATACAATGTGGAAGCAGGCCATTCAGCCCATGCCAATCCTCCAAAAAGCAACCCAACACCTCCTTCACTAACCCCCCACCACCCTATCCCTGTATTTCCCATGGCTCACCCAACTAACCTGCAAAACCCTGGACACAATGGGGCAATGTAGCAATCCACCTGACCTGCACATCTTTTCATTGCAGCCAGAAACCAGAGCCCACCCACACAGACACGGGGAGCAGCCTACAGCCAGTTACCCAAGGGTGGAGTCAAACCCAGATCCCTGGCACTGTGAGGCAGCTGTACTAACCACTGAGCCACTGTGCCATTAATGTCACTGTGAGTCTACCTGTTTATGGAGAGCAATATTTCCATGGCATAAAAACCAAACAACCTTGCAATCTTGCCAACCTCTTGGCCAAAGCTCTGATATTTGTTAAAATGGTTCTCGGGAACATTCCATCTTTAGTCATGTCCCACGCTCATCCTTAACTGAGTCTTGCACATACTGTAATTGTTAATGCAGTGTTCAGGCTGCAGAGAAATCTCAAATGGGGCCCTAGGCAGGGTTATGAAATGTGGGCAGAGCAAGCTGCTCACATCTACGCAGGCACCATGAGGGGAATTCCGGGATTTGCAATGAGAGGAGTGAAACACGGAAGTCATGCCAAAAAAAAAATGAATGGAAGTTAATACTTTCACCTCTGCAAACACCCTGTCCGATGATCATCTCCCGTTCAACATGAGAGCACCTGAAAATCGATATGGTAAACGCAGAGGATTCTTCTGCACTGCGGAGCGTAGGGGATGGTGTGAGGAACGTTTAAACGCGTACAGTGAGAATTTTTCTTATTAAGGATGACAGGTGTTTTTGTGCTCGCAAACATCTACTAACCCAGTGTTCAGAATGCAGATGGATGATATAAGGTGGGGATGGCTTTCAGTGGGCTGGTTACACTATTCCGTTGATGAGGCCAGATAGATGCGGTTCTTGGAAGAAAGCCCCGTGACCCTATGAGGTTGAAGAGTCATTTGGGGAAATTAAAGACAGCGCTGAGAGGAAACCTGCAGACTAGGCTTTTCATTGTAGGGAATTATTTGAATTAGCTCTGCACATCCAGGCAGTATCCTGCAGTGAGGTTAATAACCTCCTTCAGGGATTATAGCACTTGAGCAGATAGCCAGTAATCTATTTTTGAGATGTTTTTCAAGGGTCCTTTAACTTCAGGGATGTGTCGGTGAATCCAGCTTAAACTGAAAGGATTGGTGACTATCTCTTGATCCTCTCAGTTCAAATGCTCCTGGTTAGCACTGCTGCCTCACAGCACCAGGATCCCAGGTTCGATTCCAGCCTTGGGTGACTGTCTGTGTAGAGTTTGCACATTCTCCCAGTGTCTGTGTGGGTTTCCTCTGGGTGCTCTGGTCTCCTCCCACAGACCAAAGATGTGCAGGTCAGGTGAATTGGCCATACTAAATTGCCCATAGTGTTAGGTGCATTAGTCAGAGGGAAATCGATCTAGGTGGGTTACTCTTTGGAGGGTCAGTGTGGACTGGTTGGGCCGAAGGGCCTGTTTCCACACTGTAGGGAATCTAAATCTAAACTGAGTTTGAGGGGACACGTAGTTGGCGTATTGGCCGTCATTTGCAAGAGGATTTGAGTTCAGACGTGGGAACGTCTTAGAGTTTTGGTGGAGTATTGTGCAGAGTTTTGATCTGTCCATCTAAGAAAGGATATATATGCCATTGAGGGAGTGCGGTAGAGCTGCTCTTGGCTGATGTTGAGAGTGACAGGACTGCCATCTGAGGAGAGAATGGTTCGGCTGGGCCTGGTTTCACTCGGGTTTCGAAGGAGGAGATTTGATTGGACCATGTACGATTCTAACAGGACTGGACAATCTGGACACGGGGTGGTGGTGGGGGGTGGGGGGGAGCTTTTCCCTGGTCAGGGAGTCTGGAACCAGGGAACATGGCCTCAGAATACAGGTAGGCCATTTTGGACTAAGATGAGGAAAGATTTCTTCATTCAGAGGTTAGCGCCCCTATGGAGTTCTTTACCAAAGAAAGCCGTGGAGGCCAGATCACTGAATGTTTTCAAGAGAGCAGTTGATTTTTATTTTTACTCATTTAAAGCACCAAAGGGTATGGGGAGGAAATGGGAGTATGGCATTGGAGCAGCCGTGATCATGTCGAATAATGGAGCAGGCTCAATGGCTGAACAGCTCCTAGCTTCTCCACGAACCCAGTCGCAAAAGGAATGGGTCTGCAGTACTGACATGGCCACAGTTTAGCACAGATTGTAACGGGGTGAATGTAAACATTATCCTGGAATACAGCGTGGTCCACGTTACCACTTGGTTTGACCCCAGCAGTTCAGCCTCCAGTTTTGATTGTACTGAAACATAAATGAAGGAAACAGAGGCTGTCCTTGGTGGTATTCCCTCATTATCACAGTTTTCAATTAGTTAGTAGCAGAGTAACTCCATCTTTTGTTCACCTGCAAGCTTATTTAGAAAATAACTTGAAGTAGCTTTGTACTGCACAGAAATAGACCCTTCTGTCCTACACATCCATACCGACCAGATATTCTAACTTATCCCTCCAAACCCTTCCTATTCATATACCCATCCAGATGCCTTTTAAGTTTTGTAATTGTACCAGCCTCCACCACATCCTCTGGCAGCTCATTCCATACACGCACCACCCTCTGCGTGAAAAAGTTGCCCCTTAGGTCTCTTTTCAACGATTCCCCTCTCACCTTAAACTTATACCCTCACACCTGAGGAAACAGGCCTTGGCTATTCACCCTATCCATGCCTCTCATGATTTTATAAATCTCGATGAAGTCACCCTCTTGGACGCTCCAGAGAAACTAGCCCCAGCCTAATCAAACGCTCCCTGTTGCTCAAACCTTCAAATCCCAGCATTATCCTGGTAAATTCTTTCTGAACCCTTTCAAGTTTCACAACATCTTTCCTACAGCCTGGAGACTGGAATATATAAAGCTAATCAAAGATAGACTCTGGTGAGGTATCTGCTGGAATGTAATTGAAAGACAGATTCTACAGATAATACGGTTCCCAATTTCAGCAATTCCTTCCCAATCAGTTCTTTAAGAAAGTAATTATTAGTAGTCAAAATGGTTTAAGTGTTGAGGGGCTAATGGAACAATGCAAAGGTTTGTTAAGCGCTGCTAGATATAGGGAATCAGTATTGTTCTGAAATCTTTTATCTCCTTGTTCTGTGCAAATTGTTTTCCAGTATCACCCTTCTGGGGTTTACAAAACGGATTAGCAATTCACAAAAAACAAGAAAAGTAAATGTAATTTATCAAAGTTGAAGCAAAGTACAGGTTGCCTCTCCCAACCTGACATGTACCTCAATGAATAGTGGTCATTTGTGTGTATGGTTTTTCAGGTCCTGATGGCTCAGAATTATCTATCTTACAGCTGGCTAGTATAAGAAAAATGATCCTATTTTCACAGGGAAAATGTACCTTGCATTTGTTCTGAAGATGTCAAAGAGGCTCTGTCTTCTTGCCCCGTATTCAGCCATGAATTGGAATTTTCTGCTTCCAAAGAATTTGTGAGAGACAGAGAATCTGCCTTCCTTTAACACTGTCGGGTGTTGCTCAGTGAGTAGCATAGCCACCTCTGAGTTTGTGGCCTCTATACCCAGTACTGTGAGAGAGCTGCACTGCCAGCAATGCCAAACTGGCACCTGGGGTCAGTCTCGCCTTCGGGGTCCAGCAAAAAGCTTTGAGGAAATTCAGGGAAAGCGTCCTGAATTAAGTGTGTTCCGCAACCAATTCCCAGATCAAAGGAACTGCGGGCACTGGAAGTCAGAGACAAAAACAGAAATTGCTGGAAAATCTCAACAGGTCGGGCAGCATCTGTGGAAAGGAATCAGAGTTAACATTCTGGATTAACTCAAAACTGATGGTAGCTCGGAAGATGTTTTTAATGCAGAAGGTAGGTTGCGGGAGGGGTTAAGGAGTAAAGGATAGTTGGGGATAGAGCCCAAAGAGAGTGAATAGTTGGACAGACAAAAGAGTGGGTTATGGACAGCCTGGAAGGATGGCTAGCTGCTAATGGGGGCTAGCAGTGATTAATGTCGGGTTGCATGTAATAGCAGCCCATGTGATAACGAGGCCGAGAGTGTGGGGGTTGGGGTAAGGGCATGGGAGAAGACGCCTCCAGCCCTAAACTTGTTGAACTCGGCGCTGAGTTCAAAAAGCTGTAGGATGCCACGTGGAAAATGAGGTGCTGTTCTTCCAGCTTTGCTGGAGCACTGCGGCAAACCTGAGACAGGGACGTTGGCCAGGGAACGGGGTGGGGTGTTAAAGGTGACAGACAATCATGTGATCTAGTTGTTAATTATAGTGCGGTGTGTGGGGATGTCAAGTGTCCCGGCACTGCACCATTCAATAGGCTAGTCGCTTGTGAAAAACTTTGGTGTGTCCTATGGTAGTGAAAGTGTGGCATATAACAAATCTCCTCTTGACTCCAATCTTTCCCAAAGAAAACGGAAAGAATGTATTGAATGAGAGACTAGGCCTGGTTGGTTTAATCTTAAAGGTAAAAACAATGACTGCAGTTGCTGAAAACCAAATACTGGATTAGTGGTGCTGGAAGAGCACAGCAGTTCAGGCAGCATCCAACGAGCAGCGAAATCGACGTTTCGGGCAAAAGCCCTTCAGGGGCTTTTGCCCGAAACGTCGATTTCGCTGCTCGTTGGATGCTGCCTGAACTGGTTTAATCTTAACGTATATGTGAAAGGAAAGAATTGATATTGGAGGACAACTCATCCATCGAGCAGGTTCCCAGGGAAGGTGAAAACTCACACTAATTGAGGATAATTTCTCTCTATTTGAGTGTAAGACAATCATAACTAGTTCAGGAGATCACATTGATGCAGCTTTCTATTATAGGATATCCATGGCTCTTTAACAAGATGATCTCTGCACTAAAATCAGATCCAGTTCTTTGGATGGTAGTCAATGATCTGTATTCACTGTGAGAGAATAGTGGGTTGATTCCTTTGTTTTTTTGAGAGAAGAGTGGTCCTGTGGAGAGAACCCATGTCCTCTCCACAGGACCACCCTTCTCTCAACAAAACAAAGGAATCAAGCCACTGTCTGACAGACTTTTACTGTTCGGCATCTTCTAACCATGGCTAATTGAACCTGACTTCTTTCCTGTCTCCTTGATGCAGTGACATTTCAAAAATCCTAGCCAAGGTGTTCCACCGCAGTGACAATCCTGACAGATTGGTGTAGGATTGCTCAAGTATACCCTGCACACTGGGAGCAAGATAAATCCAACCCCGTATGGGTGGCACGGTGGCACAGTGGTTAGCACTGCTGCCTCACAGCGCCTGAGACCCGGGTTCAATTCCCGCCTCAGGCGATTGACTGTGTGGAGTTTGCATGTTCTCCCTGTGTCTGTGTGGGTTTCCTCTGGGTGCTCAGGTTTCCTCCCACAGTCACAAAGATGTGCAGGTAAGGTGAATTGGCCATGCTATATTGCCTGTAGTGTTAGGTAAGGGATAAATGTAGGGGCATGGGTGGGTTGCGCTTCGGTGGGTCGGTGTGGACTTGTTGGGCCGAAGGGCCTGTTTCCACGCTGTAATGTAATCTAATCTAATCTAACCCTGTCACCACTCTTGGGGCATCACAGAAGTGCTCATTTTCAAAGGAATAACCTGCTCAGTGGCGCCCACTATGGGTTCCGCAAGGGCCGCTCAGCTCCTGAGCTCTTTACAGCCTTGTGTTCAAACATGGGTGAAAAGCGCTGCATCCCAGAAATCAGTGCTGTTCTTGATATCAGGCAGCTTTTGACTGTGGGTTGTGGTAAGGAGCCCCAGCAAAAACTGGAGTCAATGCAAATCAGGAGGGAAAACTCTCCACTGGTTGGTGTCACGCCCGGCACAGCGGAAGATGGTTGAGGTGATTGGAGATCCATCGGCTCAGCAAATGTATAAAGGCTGTTACCAATGCCATTTGTGCACTACTCCATCTGGTTTTCCCTTTAACAAGATCATTGGTACTGCCCCAGAATGTCAGCATTATCAACATTGCCCTTTGGACAGTGTGCGATTAACTCTACTCACATCACACCCGAGAGGCTTACACTGTATCAAAGCGAATAGCAAGGGCTTCCATTCCATTAATTAGCAAGTGATTGACAGTTCCACTTCGGAGATGTTTGAGTCTGGTGGCTGCAATAATGCCAATATCCTTGAGAATTCTCATCTTCCTGCCTGGTTTGGAGGCTTGGGTGCCTTGCGAAGGTAGTTACTGGGCGGGTCAAAGGTTAACCATAGAGTCATAGAGATGTACAACATGGAAACAGACCCTTCGGTCCAACCTATCCATGCTGACCAGATATCCCAACCCAATCTAGTCCCACCTGCCAGCACCCGGCCCATATCCCTCCAAACCCTTCCTATTCATATACCCATCCAAATGCCTCTTAAATGTTGCAATTGTACCAGCCTCCACCACATCCTCTGGCAGCTCATTCCACACCCTCCGCATGAAAAGGTTGCCCCTTAGGTCCCTTTTATATCTTTCCCCTCTCACCCCATACCTATGTTCTCTAGTTCTGGACTCCCCCACCCCAAGGAAAAGTCTTTGTCTATTATCCAATCTATGCCCCACAAATTCTGTAAACCTCTATAAGGTCACCCCTCAGCCTCCGACACTGCAAGAAAACAGCCCCAGCCTGTTCAACCTCTCCCTATAGCTCAAATCCTCCAACCCTGGCAACGTCCTTGAGAATTTTTTCTGAACCCTTTCAAGTTTCACAACATCTTTCCGATAGGAAGGCAACCAGAATTGCACGCAGTATTCCAACAGTGGCCTAACCAATGTCCTGTACAGCTGTAACATGACCTCCCAACTCCTGTACTCAATACTCTGACCAATAAAGGAAAGCATACCAAACGCCTTCTTCGCAATCCTATCTACCTGTGACTCCACTTTCAAGGAGCTATGAACCTGCACTCCAAGGTCTCTTTGTTCAGCAACACTCCCTAGGACCTTACCATTAAGTGTAAAAGTCGTACTAAGATTTGCGTTCCCAAAATGCAGCACCTCGCATTTATCCAATTAAGCTGCATCTGCCACTTCTCAGCCCATTGGCCCATCTGGTCAAGATCCTGTTGTAATCTGAGGTAACCCTCTTTGCTATCCACTACACCTCCAATTTTGGTGTCATCTGCAAACTTACTAACTGTACCTCTTATGCTCGCATCCAAATCATTTATGTAAATGACAAAAAGTAGAGGACCCAGCACCGATCCTTGTGGCACTCCACTGGTCACAGGCCTCCAGTCTCAAAAACAACCCTCCACCACCACCCTCTGTCTTCTACCTTTGAGCCAGTTCTGTATCCAAATGGCTAGTTCTCCCTGTATTCCATGAGATCTAACCTTGCTAATCAGTCTCCCATGGGAACCTTGTCGAATGCCTTACTGAAGTCCATATAGATCACATCTACCACTCTGCCCTCATCAATACTCTTTGTTACTTTTCAGAAAACTGAATTAAGTTTGTGAGACATGATTTCCCACACACAAAACCATATGGACTATCCCTAATCAGTCCTTGCCTTTCCAAATACATGTATATCCTGTCCCTCAGGATTCCCTCCAACCAGGCTCACTGGTCTATAGTTCCCTGGCTTGTCTTTACCACCCTTCTTAAACAGTGGCACCACGTTTGCCAACCCCGAGTCTTCCGGCATCTCACCTGTGACTATCAATGATACAAATATCTCAGCAAGGGGCCCAGCAATCACTTCTCTAGCTTCCTACAGAATTTATGGTCACCTGATCAGGTCCTGGGGATTTATCCACTTTTATGCGTTAAGACAGCCAGCACTTCCTCCTCTGTAATCTGGACATTTTGCAAGATGTCGCCATCTATTTACCTACTCTCTATATCTTCCATATCCTTTTCCACAGTAAATACTGCTGCACAATACTCGTTTAGTACCTCCCCCATTTTTTGCAGCTCCACACAAAGGCCGTCTTGCTGATCTTTGAGGGGAGAGTGAGGACTGCAGATGCTGGGGATCAGAGCTTAAAAATGTGTTGCTGAAAAGTGCAGCAGGTCAGGCAGCATCTGCTGCCTGACTTGCTGATCTTTGAGGGGCCCTATTCTCTCCTTAGTTACCCTTTTGTCCTTAATGTATTTGTAAAAATCCTTTGGATTCTCCTTAATTCTATTTGCCAAAGCTATCTCATGTCCCCTTTTTGCCTTCCTGATTTCCCTCTTAAGTGTACTCCTGCTGCCTTTAACCTCTTCTAAGGATTCACTCGATCTCTCCTGTCTATACCTGACATATGCTTCCTTCTTTTTCTTAACCAAACCTCAATTTCTTTAGTCATCCAGCATTCCCTATACCTACCAGCCTTCCCTTTCACCATGACAGGAATATACTTTCTCTGGACTCTTGTTATCTCATTTCTGAAGGCTTCCCATTTTCCAGCCGTCCCTTTACCTGCGAACATCTGCCTCCAATCAGCTTTCGAAAGTTCTTGCCTAATACCATCAAAATTGGCCTTCCTCCACTTTCGAACTCCAACTTTTAGATCTGATCTATCCTTTTCCATCATTATTTTAAATCTAATAGAATTATGGTCGCTGGCCCCAAAGTGCTCCCCCACTGACACCTCAGTCACCTGCCCTGCCTTATTTCCCAAGTGTAGGTCAAATTTTGCACATTCTCTTGTAGGTACATCCACACACTGAATCAGAATTTTTTCTTGTACACATTTAACAAATTCCTCTCCATCTAAACCTTTGGCAGTCCCAGTCTCTGTTTGGAAAGTTCAAATCCCCTCCCAAGTTTGTTTCTCAATTGCCCTCTGACTGTTAGGGGATGTTAGCAAACCCCCCTGACCAGGGCGGAGGGTAGATCCAGGGGGAGCCTGGAATCCCTAGTGGAGGAGGGGCCAGCTTGCCTCTGGTGAGAATCCACAGCTTGAGTCGGCCAGGGTTGAGGGGGGTGCAGGGTTGGGACCGGGGTTGGAGGGAGATCGTACGGTACACTCCAGATCATCCGAGCACGTTGTGGCGTGGAGCAGGCAAAGAGGGGATGTGAAGGGTGCCGATGAGCTCGGAGAGCAGGACCCCACTTTCGAGGGGGAGGAGGATGACATCAAGCAGGAGGAACATCACCTTCTACAGGTCTTTATTAACAACCAGTTCCAGTAAAAGGAGTGCTGGGCACAGAGATCGCTCGTTGCCTGGAAAACCATTGGTGCTCGACATTCAAGCAGTTCATTCCCATTCCATGAATGGATTGGGTTAGATTCCCTACAGTGTGGAAACACACCCTTCAGCCCAACAAGTCCACACTGACCCTCCAAAGAGTAACCCACCCAGACCCATTTCCCTCTGACTAATGCACCTAACACTACGGGCAATTTAGCATGGCCGATTCACCCTGACCTGCACATCTTTGGGCTGTGGGAGGAGACCAGAGCACCCGGAGGAAACCCACGCAGACACGGGGAGAATGTGCAAACTCCACACATGGCAGTTGCCTGAGGCGGGAATTGAACCCAGGTCCCTGGCGCTGTGGGCAGCAGTGCTAACCACTGAGCCACCGTGCCACCCGAGGTGAACACAGAGTCTGGTTGTTTGCTTTCGGCGTTGGCAAATCAAAGTGAGTACTTAAAATAAATTGTAGGCTATCCCATATGTGGGATTGATGAGGTGCTGAGCCGTGGGGAGCATTGGGGAAACACAGCAGTAACTTGGAAAGATTTGTAAGAGAAAATGTGTCTAAGAACAGGTAATCCATGTGGCCTGGGGTTTAAACAATGCTTTTGGGCAGGATAATATAATCATGCCACCTCTAAGCCTTTGATCTGTGGTTGCTGTGCCCCTACATTGATAGGGAAGAGCACCTCCAGACTGCCAATGCTGGGCTGGGTCGGTGACAGACACTAAGTGTCCCAGTCAGGAGAAAGTGAAGACTCCAGATGCTGGGGATCAGAGTCGAGAAGTGTGGTGCTGGAAAAACACAGCAGGTCAGGCAGCTTCCGAGGAGCAGGAGAGTCGACAAACCGGGCATAAGCCCTTCATCAGGAATGGGTTATGCAAGAGTTGTGCCGACTGCAAGTGGGAGAATTGGGCTAGCACAGTGGAGAGAGGTGGCATATGTGCATGGTAAGTGCTTAATAAGTTCACAGAATCCTTGTAATGTGGAAGTAGGCCATTCTGCCCATTGAGTCCATACTGACTCTCCAAAGAGCATCCCACCCAAACCCACCTTCCTATCCTATCCCAGTAATGTTGCATTTCCCATGGCTAACCCACCTAGCCTGAACATCCTTTGGACAATTTAGCATGGCCAATCCACTTAACTTTAACATCTTTGGACTGTGACAGGAAACTAGAGCACCCAGAGACAACCCACACGAACACGGGGAGAACGTGCAAACTCCACACAGACAGTCAGCCAGGGCTGGAATCAAACCCGGGGCCCTGGTGCTGTGAGGCAGCTGTGCTAACCACTGAGCTACAGTGTCGCCCCCTCGAGTTTAGGATGAAAACCTGATAGGCCTCTCAAAGGGATGCACTCGAGGAAATTCGCTGAGTCTGTTAGCTGATTCCTGATCAAACTGAGCCCAGAGAGACCACAATCCACACTGATCACAAGTTGGTAACATTTGTGGAAATGTTTAAGGCCCAGGATAATTCCACTGGAGTTAAATCCTTCAACCATACCACCTCAAAATCACCAACATTGCCAGGATACCACGTGTGATTGTAGAAACCTCGCCCAGAACACAGAGACTAAAACTGAAAAGACCACATGGTCCAAGGTTGAACAAATGAGTATCAGCGTGTTTGTTATTTTATATATTTAATTTTCTGTCATGCTTTACAATGAAATGGAAATGTATCTAATTTCTGTTAATGTGCGTGGAAAGTGCCATGATGAGGACACCAAAGGACTGTGTGTGTTTTTAACTTGTGTTTCCACATTGTATTTTTATTAAGAGAGGGTTGATGCAGCCATAACTAGTTACGCATGTAAACTAAATGGCTTATCTCGAGAGAGGGAGGCATACCCATGGAGTGTCACACCTCATGATGTGAAGGGAGCTTTAAACATCATGTATCCCCCTTGCCTTGGTCGGTTTGTTTTGGGGAAGGGATCATTAGCTCGGTTTTCCTTGTAGTCAGAAAGGATCACCATTCAAGCTGTTTTGATTTCTCATTGTCCCTTTGAAGGGCTTTTGTTTAAAGTTCCCTTCACATCGCAAGATATGACTCTTCATGGGTATGCCTCCCTCTCTCTAGACAGCCATTAAATTTACATGGGTGTGGCTGTATGAACCCTCCTCTTCATAAAAATACTCTGTGGAAACACAAGTTAAAAATGCCCACAGTCCTCTGATGTCACCATCTGTGGACCCTGGAAAACACTGAGGATCAGAGGGACCTTGGTGTGTATGTACAGTACACCAGTCCCTTAAGGTATCAGGATAATGTGGTTAAGAAGGCATATGGTATCTTTGCCTTTATTAGCTAAGGCATAGAGTTTAAGAGCAGGGAGGTGATGCTGGAACTGTATAAGAATGTTGGTTAGGACTCAACATTGTCCGACCACAGTAATGGTATGCAGTTCTGGAATCCACATTATAGGAGGGATGTGATAGCACTGGAGAGAGTGCAAAGGACATTGATCAGGATGGTGCTGGAGAGTTTCAGTTATGAAGAGAGATTAGGGGCTGTTTTCCTTCGAGCAGAGATGTATAAAATTATGAGGGGCATAGACAGGGTGATAGTTTCTCTTTGATGTAGGTATCAGTGACCAGGGGACTGTAGATTTAAGGGAAGGGGCAGGAGGTTTGGAGGAGATGTGAGGAAAAATGTTTTCACCCAGAGGCTGGTGGGAATCTGGAACTCCCTGCCCGTAAGTGTGGGGGAGACAGAAACCCTCATCACATTCAAGCAGTACTTAAATGGGCACTTGCGATGCCAAGCTAAACAAGGCTATAGGCCAAGTGCTGGCAAATGGGGTGATAATAGTTCAATGGTTGCTTTTGACTGGCGCAGACTCGGTGGGCCGAAGGGCCTGTTTCTATTTCGTGGGTCTCTATGACTCCTGCAGACTTCTGAGAAAGTGTTTTCTGATTGGGACTAGGTGGGACAATGGGGAGCTGGTCCCAGGTCTCTCTTGGGGTGAGTGTCAAGACGGGAAATGCCTGCTAATTGCTCATTCTCTGGAGAAGGTTTTATATTTAGCTGGCACTGTACCTGCACCATTTGTTGCTGATAGGCCTCCCCAGTGTTATTTCTGAGCTGGGCTTGTTGCATGAGCTAAGAAGGGGCCCAACGCTGTGACAGCTTGTTGCAAAACACTCGCTCTTTACTGGCCAAAATGATCAGTTCGTTTTGGGATTTTCCAAAGCACGTGGTGCTCCTTTGTGACAAGAGCCAGCAACAGAAGACTGCGGCACAAAGAATCCATCCGGGCCCACAGCAAGGTGGACTAACATTCTCAATAAAGAGCGTATTGAGAGGGAGCCCAATGAATTTGTTGGTGCAGGTATCCATTCATGAACATCTCGGAGAGCTAGTGAGGGCCCAGTGCCAACTCCAACGAGGCGGGACCGAGGGCAGGATAATTACACAGCTCTCAGGCCATTCATGGCTATAAGACCATGACCATCAGACATAGGAGCAGAAATCAGGCCATTCAGCCCATCGAATCTGCTCCACCATTCAATCACTGCTGATAGCCTTCTCAACCCTATTTTCCTGCTTGCTCCCAGTAACCTTTGGTCCCCTTGACAATCAAGACCCTATCTATCTCTGCATTAAATATACTCAATGACCTGGTCTCCGTGGCCTTCTGTGGTAATGAATTCCACAGACTCACCATTCTTTGGCTGAAGAAGGTTCTCCTTATCTCCATTCTGAAGGGTTTTCCCTTTACTCTAAGGCTGTGCCCTCGAGTCCTCATCTCTCCTGCCTATGGAAACATCTTCCCAACCTCCATTCTGTCCAGGCCATTCATTATTGGTCTGATGATAGTACAATCTGGTCAGACCTTCCAGGGCCCAGTGGCCACTCAGCGCGTGCAAAATCCCGCTCTGGGTGCCACTTGGACCCCAACGGTGTTTTTCTTCTGGAGCAGTAATTAGGTGTTTCCTAGACCGAAGTGTTTGGTTTGAGCTTCTTGTGGGTTTCCAATGGTTAAATGAGCTTGAAAGCAAACCTCAGCAACTCAGTTGTAACAAGCGTTTACCTTCCCCAGCACAACCCCCCACCCCCCACCCCCCAACTCTTTGAAAACCAATTAGCCGGTCTCCCGAGTGTTGCATTTTAGAATTATTGACTCTTGTTTAACTGCACAGAATGCAGATTATGAGATGGTACTGACAGAGCAGCAGATACCTCAAAGCCCAATAGAGATAACATCTACAACTGCACTGAAATGAATTGACATTCATTTGAATTTTAAGCCTCTAAAGGCTAGTCCCCGTAGGCAGAGATAATGAACAAAATGCAGTTTGTTCCTCTCTGAATATGACTCTTAATCAACCTCTGGAAAGCCACAGAAAGCACTCCTGTGTTAATTGCTGATTTAACATTCTCGTTGGAATCAGAAGGGCTGTATTTTGATTAGTTCTGTCAGCAGTATACACTTCCCAGGTACCACCGAGCAAGAGGCACATCAGTGTATTTATAACTGGCGTATTGTGAATTGTCAACCAGGTGGACAAACTGGAGAGGAGAGAGAGAGAGGACCAGGCAGCGAGGGAAGAACACATCATCCAAACATCTGAAAATTAAACCCTTCAATATGTCATTCGCTACCAGTGCCATTCTCGTCTGAAACAAATTTGTTTCTCTAAATTAAAGCTGAATACTGCAGTGCTCTGAAAGGAATCATACTGGGCTCAAAACATTAACTCTCCACAGTGACAGACAAACCCATTGAATTTCTCCAGTGCTTTCTGTCTCTATGGTACGCTTTTTATTAGATTAGATTACATTACAGTGTGGAAACAGGCCCTTCGGCCCACCGAAGCGCAACCCACCCATACCCCTTACCTAACACTACAGGCAATTTAACATGGCTAATTCACCTAACCTGCACATCTTTGGACTGTGGGAGGAAACCGGAGCACCTGGAGGGAACCCACGCCGACACGGGGAGAATGTGCAAACTCCACACAGTCAGTCGCCTGAGGCAGGAATCGAACCCAGGTCTCTGGTGCTGTGAGGCAGCAGTGCTAACCACTGTGCCACCGTGCCACCCCTTTATCACTTTAAATAACATAGATAGACAGACGTCCAGGCTGAAATCTCATCAGGTTCAGATGGTTTATATATAGGATAATGGATACATGGGAGTGAGTTACAGACTGGAATCTGATCAAGGGGATCAATTAGTTTGGATGTAGAATTATGGATATCTCAGAGTAAGGTACAGACTAGAATCTGATCAAGTTCTGATGCTTTATGCATAGAATACTGGCTACTTGCAAGTGGTTACAGACAGGAATCGAGTTGAGGTTTTCAGATGGTTTCGATATAGAAAAATGGATTCCCGGAACTGAGGGAAAAACTGGAATCTAATCGAGGAGTTCAGATGGTTTATATATTGAATAATGGATACCCTGGAGTGAGTTACAGACTGGAATCTAATCAAGGAGTTCAAGTGGTTTATATGTAGAATAATGAATACCTGGCAGTGAGTTATGGATTGAAATTTAATTGAGGAGTTCAGATTGTTTTTACATAGAATAATGGATACCCAGGAATGAGTTATAGGCTAGAATCTAATCGAGGGTTTCAGATGGTTTATATGTAGAATACTGGATACCCAAGAGTGAGTTACAGAGTAGAATCTAATTGAGGAGTTCAAATGGTTTATATATAGAATAATGGACACCCAGGAGTGAGTTACAGACTGGAATCAATAAAGGGGCACAAGTTGTTTTTGTAGATAATAATGGATACCATGAGTGTGTTACAGACTTTGACTGTGAATCCAGTGAAGACAGGGTCACTGATTATGTTTCACGGTCAGGGGATTAATTTTTGCTCTTCAGTGGAATTATAGTTGATCACGACTGATGGTAGTTGGACCAGGCCCTAATTCTCATGTTCATACTGCAAGAAGCAAAATCTGATCCATGATGAAAGAGGGGAAAAATTTCTGGCTGTAACAGCTGCTCCTTTTTTGAGATATTTTAGCTGTTGGAGGTGATTTCCTCGAATTTCAGGAGCAGCAATTACTGTTTAACTGTTGCAATAGTTTTGGAACTTTGGAAAGAGAAAGGTCAAGACAACGGCACTCTTAAAAGGGAGAGGTACAGCCAAAGGCAGCACATGGTCAGGTCAGTGCAGGAGAGAGAGAGAGGGGGAAAGAAACCCACACTGCTAACTGACACAGCAGTGAACTGGTGCAGTTACTGGACATCGCTGGACATCGGAGTGCATCCGGGTAAATGAACAAACAGTGACATTCAGAACTGATCTTGGAGGAACCTGTTTGGGAGAGGTCACAGCACAGGAACAGATAAGGGAATATTTTAAGTGTGGCCTTACAGTAAGTCTGCAGTAGTGAGTAGAGGTTGTTCTTTCTTGATTATATTTTTTTATTGAGATATGTCTCTTGATTAAAGTTAAAAATATAAGCCATAAATATTAATTTAACCTGGAGCAGTGTTTTGTAGAGGAATAAGACCGTGCTATTTTCTGGGTCTGTAGATTGAAAGAAACAAAAATGGCCCTTAGTTGAGTGATATGCTCTTCTTGTCAGATGTGGGAGTTCAGGGAGAGTTGACGGGTTACTGAAGATTATATCTGCAATAAATGCCATTGGTTGTGAATCCTATCAGATTGAATGGATCGTTTGGAGTGACAGTTAGAGGCAATGAGGAATTTACAAGAGCAAGGGGATGTGATGGATGGCAGTTATAGGAAGGGGGGAAAGTCTCAGATACAGTCACATAGATGGGCTAACTCCAGGCAAGGTAAGAGAGGTAGGTAGGTAGTGCAGGGGTCTTCTGTGGCTATCCCCATTTCCAACAAGAATGCTGTTTTGGAAAATGTGGAGGGTGATGGATTCTTAGGGGAAGGTAACACGAATAGCCAAGTTTCTGGTATTGAGACTGGCTCTAATGCAATGAAGGGTATGTCGGGTTCCAAGAGATTGATTGTGTTAGGGGATTCTGTAGTCAGAGGTACAGACAGATGTTTCTGTGGCCAGCAGTGAAAAATCAGAATGGTGTGTTGTCTCCCTGGTGCCAGGATCAAGGATGTCTCAGAGAGGGGTGCAAAATGTTCTCACAGGGGAGAGGAACCAGCAAGAGGTCATTGTCCACATTGGAACCAATGGCATAGGAAGGGAAAAGGATGAGATTCTGAAAGGAGATTACAGAGATTTAGGCAGGAATTTAAAAAGGAGGTCCTTGAGAGTAGTAATACCTGAATTACTCCCAGTGCTACGAGCTAGTGAGGGCAGGAATAGGAGGATAGAGCAGATGAATGCATGGCTGAGGAGCTGGTGTATGGGAGAAGGATTCACATTTTTGGATCATTGGAAGCTGTTTTGTGATAGAAGTGACCTGTACAAGAAGGACGGATTTCACCTAAATTGGAAGGGGACTAATATACTGGCAGGGAAATTTGTTAGAGCTGCTTGGGAGGATTTAAACTAGTAAGGTGGGGCGGGAGACCCAGGGAGACAGTGAGGAAGGAGATCAACCTGAGACCGTTACACTTGCGCAAAGAAGTGAATCAAACAGTCAGGGCAGGCAGGGACAAGGTAGGACTAATAAATTAAACTGCATTTATTTCAATGCAAGAGGCCTAACAGGGAAGGCAGATGAACTCAGGGCATGGTTAGGAACATGGGACTGGGATATCATAGCAATTACAGAAACATGGCTCAGGGATGGGCAGGACTGGCAGCATAATGTTCCAGGATACAAATGCTACAGGAAGGACCGAAAGGGCGATAAGAGAGGAGGGGGAGTGGCATTTTTGATAAGGGATAGCATTACAGCTGTGCTGAGGGCGGATATTCCCGGAAATACATCCAGGGAAGTTA
Organism: Chiloscyllium punctatum; assembly: GCF_047496795.1. Classification (NCBI taxonomy): domain Eukaryota; kingdom Metazoa; phylum Chordata; class Chondrichthyes; order Orectolobiformes; family Hemiscylliidae; genus Chiloscyllium; species Chiloscyllium punctatum. The sequence continues at coordinate 74,344,195 of NC_092764.1, forward strand.
TTTGGGTTGAACTGAGAAATAAGAAAGGGATGATCACCTTATTGGGATTGAGAAACAAACTTGGAAGAAGATCTGTTATCTGTAGAAATAATAGGGTGGTTATGGTAGGGGATTTTAACTTTCCAAACATAGACTGGGACCCCTATTGTGTTAGGGGTTTAGATGGAGAGGAATTTGTTAAGTGCATAGAAGAAAAAATTCTGATTCAGTATGTGGATGTACCTACTAGAGAAGGTGCAAAACTTGACCTACTCTTGGGAAATAAGGCAGGGCAGGTGACTGAGGTGTCAGTGGGGGAGCACTTTGGGGCCAGCGACCATAATTCTATTCATTTTAAAATAGTGATGGAAAAGGATAGACCAGATCTAAAAGTTGAAGTTCTACAGTGGAGAAAGGCCAATTTTGACGGTATTAGGCAAGAACTTTCGAAAGCTGATTGGAGGCAGATGTTCGCAGGTAAAAGGATGACTGGAAAATAGGAAGCCTTCAGAAATGAGATAACAAGAATCCAGAGACAGGAAAGGCAGGTAGGGGTAGGGAATGTGGATGACTAAAGGAATTGAGGGTTTGGTTAAGAAAAAGAAGGAAGCATATGTCAAGATAAGATAGATCGAATGAATCCTTAGAAGAGTATAAAGGCAGTAGGAGTATACTCAAGAGGGAAATCAGGAGGGCAAAAAGGGACATGAGATAGCTTTGGCAAATAGAATTAAGGAGAATCCAAAGGGTTTTTACAAATATATTAAGGACAAAAGGGTAACTAGGGAGAGATAGGGCCCCTCAAAGACCAGCAAGGTGGCCTTTGTATGGAGCCACAGAAAATGGGGGAGATACTAAATCAATATTTTGCATCAGTATTTTACTGTGGAAAAGGAAATGGAAGATGTAGACTGTAGGGAAATAGATGGTGACATCTTGCAAAATGTCCAGATTACAGAGGAGGAAGTGCTAGATGTCTTGAAACAGTTAAAGGTGGATAAATCCCCAGGACCTGATCAGGTGTACCCGAGAACTCTGTGGGAAGCTAGAGAAGTGATTGCTGGGCCTCTTGCTGAGATATTTGTATCATCGATAGTCACAGGTGAGGTGCCGGAAGACTGGAGGTTAGCAAACGTGGTGCCACTGTTTAAGAAGGACAGCAAAGACAAGCCAGGGAACTATAGACCAGTGAGCCTGACCTCGGTGGTGGGCAAGTTGTTGGAGGGAATCCTGAGGGACAGGATGTACATGTATTTGGAAAGGCAAGGACTGATTCGGGATAGTCAACATGGCTTTGTGCATGGGAAATCATGTCTCACAAACTTGATTGAGTTTTTTGAAGAAGTAACCAAGAAGATTGATGAGGGTAGAGCAGTGGATGAGATCTATATGGACTTCAGTAAGGCATTCGACAAGGTTCCCCATGGGAGACTGATTAACAAGGTTAGATCTCATGGAATACAGGGAGAACTAGCCATTTGGATACAGAACTGGCTCAAAGGTAGAAGACAGAAAGTGGTAGTGGAGGGTTGTGTTTCAGACTGGAGGCCTGTGACCAGTGGAGTGCCATAAGGATCGGTGCTGGGTCCTCTACTTTTTGTCATTTACATAAATGATTTGGATGCGAGCATAAGAGGTACAGTTAATAAGTTTGCAGATGACACCAAAATTGGAGGTGTAGTGGACAGCGAAGAGGGTTACCTCAGATTACAACAGGACCTAGACCAGATGGGCCAATGGGCTGAGAAGTGGCAGATGGAGTTTAATTCAGATAAATGTGAGGTGCTGCATTTTGGAAAAGCAAATCTTAGCAGGACTTATACACTTAATGGAAAGGTCCTAGGGAGTGTTACTGAACAAAGAGACCTTGGAGTGCAGGTTCATAGCTCCTTGAAAGTGAGTCGCAGGTAGATAGGATAGTGAAGAAGGCGTTTGGAATGCTTTCCTTTATTGGTCAGAGTATTGAGTGCAAGAGTTGGGAGGTCATGTTGCGGCTATACAGGCAGGGCAGGTGACTGAGGTGTCAGTGGGGGAGCACTTTGGGGCCAGCAACCACAACTCTATTAGTTTTAAAATAGTGATGGAAAAGGATAGACCAGATCTAAAAGTTGAAGTTCTAAACTGGAGAAAGGCCAATTTTGACGGTATTAGGCAAGAACTTTCGAAAGCTGATTGGGGGCAGATGTTCACAGGTAAAGGGACGGCTGGAAAATGGGAAGCCTTCAGAAATGAGATAACAAGAGTCCAGAGACAGGAAAGGCAGGTAGGGGTAGGGAATGTGGATGACTAAAGGAATTGAGGGTTTGGTTAAGAAAAAGAAGGAAACATATGTCAAGATAAGATAGATCGAATGAATCCTTAGAAGAGTATAAAGGCAGTAGGAGTATACTTAAGAGGGAAATCAGGAGGGCAAAACAGGGGCATGAGATAGCTTTGGCAAATAGAGTTAAGGAGAATCTACAGGGTTTTTACAAATACATTAAGGACAAAAGGGTAACTAGGGAGAGACTAGGGCCCCTCAAAGATCAGCAAGGCGGCCTTTGTGTGGAGCCACAGAAAATGGGGGAGATACTAAATGAATATTTTGCATCAGTATTTACTGTGGAAAAGGATATGGAAGATATAGACTGTCGGGAAATAGATGGTGACATCTTGCAAAATGTCCAGATTACAGAGGAGGAAGTGCTGGATGTCTTGAAACGGGTAAAGATGGATAAATCCCCAGGACCTGATCGGGTGTACCCGAGAACTCCGTGGGAAGCTAGAGAGGTGATTGCTGGGCCTCTTGCTGAGATATTTGTATCATCGATAGTCACAGATGAGGTGCCAGAAGACTGGAGGTTGGCAAACGTGGTGCCACTGTTTAAGAAAAGTGGTAAGGACAAGCCAGGGAACTATAGACCAGTGAGCCTGACCTCAGTGGTGGGCAAGTTGTTGGAGGGAATCCTGAGGGACAGACTGTACATGTATTTGGAAAGGCAAGGACTGATTAAGAATAGCCAACATGGCTTTGTGCATGGGAAATCATGTCTCACTTATTCAAGTTTTTTGAAGAGGTAACAAAGAAGATTGATGAGGGCAAAGCGGTAGATGTGATCTACATGGATTTCAGTAAGGCATTCGACGAGGTTTACCATTGGAGACTGATTAGCAAGGTTAGACCTCATGGAATACAGGGAGAACTAGCCATTTGGATACAGAACTGGCTCAAAGGTAGAAGACAGAGGGTGGTGGTGGAGGGCTGTTTTTCAGACTGGAGGCCTGTGACCAGTGGAGTGCCACAAGGATCGGTGCTGGGTCCTCTACTTTTCATCATTTATATTAATGATTTGGATATGAGCATAAGAGGTATACTTAGCAAGTTTGCAGATAACACCAAAATTGGAAGTGTAGTGGACAGTAAAGAAGGTTATCTCAGATTACAAAGGGATCTTGATCAGATGGGCCAATGGGCTGAGAAGTGGCAGATGGAGTTTAATTTAGATAAATGTGAGGGGTTACATTTTGGGAAAGCAAATCTTAGCAGGACTTATACACTTAATAGTAAGGTCCCAGGGAGTGTTGCTGAACAAAGAGACCTTGGAGTGCAGGTTCATAGCTCCTTGAAAGTGGAGTCGCAGGGAGATAGGGTAGTGAGGAAGGCGTTTGGTATGCTTCCCTTTATTGGTCAGAGTATTGAGTACAGGGGTTGGGAGGTCATGTTGCGGCTGTATAGGACATTAGTTAGGCCACTTTTGGATTATTGCGTGCAATTCTGGTCTCCTTCCTTTCGGAAAGATGTTGTGAAACTTGAAAGGGTTTAGAAAAGATTTACAAGGATGTTGCCAGGGTTGGAGGATTTGAGTTATAGGGAGAGGCTGAATAAGCTAGGGCTGTTTTCCCTGGAGCATCGGAGGCTGAGGGGTGACCTCAAAGAGGTTTATAAAATCATAAGGGGCATGGATAGGATAAATAGACAAAGTCTCTTCACTGGGGTAGGGGAGTCCAGAACTAGAGGACGGCACAGTGGTAAGCACTGCTGCCTCACAGCACCAGAGACCCAGGTTCAATTCCCGCCTCAGGCGACTGACTGTGTGGAGTTTGCACGTTCTCCCCGTGTCTGTGTGGGTTTCCTCCGGGTGCTCTGGTTTCCTCCCACAGTCCAAAGATGTGCAGGTCAGGTGAATTGGCCATGCTAAATTGCCCGTAGTGTTAGGTGAAGGGGTAAATGTAAGGGAATGGGTCTGGGTGGGTTGCGCTTCAGCTGGTCGGTGTGGACTTGTTGGGCTTAGGGGCCCTGTTTCCAAACTGTAAGTAAGTAATCTAAATAAGTTTAGAGTGAGAGGGGAAAGATATAAAAGTGACCTAAGGGGCAACACTTTCACGTAGAGAGTGGTACGTCTATGGAATGAGCTGTCAGAGGAAGTGGTGGAGGCTGGTCCAATTACAGCATTTAAAAGGCATCTAGATGGGTTAATGAATAGGAAGGATTTGGAGGGATATGGGCCGGGTGTTGGCAGATGGGACTAGATTGGGTTGGGATATCTGGTCAGCATGGACGGGTTGGACTGAAGGGTCTGTTTCCGTGTTGCACATCTCTATGACTCTGTGACTGGGATTGCCCAGTTAGTCTCCACGTTCCTGTAATGTTGAGGAACAGTGCAGCTGTGTGAAGGAGGCAGGACAGGAAATCCAGACTCCACTCAGTCTGAGACCATCATCATCTGAGGAGCCTTCTGAACTCAACACCGAGATCAACAAATTCAGCTCACAAAGTCTGCCCTCCTTTCGGATAATTTTCCCCAGTGCCTGTTCACATCTTGATTAAAGCTTTTGCTTTCAGGCCTTTAATGACTTTTGAGCACCTATTCTAGACTGATGCATTTTTCACTCTGGAAGAGCAATTGCCCCTCACTTTTCTTTCACTGCTGGCCCAGATGTTGCTCTCACCCCGCCCACTCTCCTGATCCTGCAGCTCTTGGGTTCACACCAGTTACCTCTTGTATTCTACATCCCTACAACGCATTTCCCTGCTGCCTGTGGGATCTTGCCATACAATTAGCTAGCTCTCTCGACTCGGTACCCAAAGGCAATACTTTATTTGCCATAAAGTGCTTTGTAAGTGCTTTGTGAAAGGTGCTCGGGCGATTCACCTTCATCAGTTTCTCATGTCCTTTGCAGTCGAGACATGCGGTGTAGGAGAGGTTTCATATGCAAATCCAGGCTTCGTCCAATAAACAATCAGCCACCAAATTCACTCTGTCGCTCCCAGAGATTGTGCCAATAGGTAGTATCTTGGTACCAAAGTCGGGCCCATGCCATATGTAGCAGGCCCAACAGACATCATACAAGGATAGTGGCAGCAGTGAGAGCCAGAACTTTATTTCAAAAATATAGTTTATTCGTTTAAAAAAATGCATGCAATGTTACTAAAGCAGTTCAGTTCTGTACAGTAGCACATGAAGAAAAACAAACAAACATTGGACTCTATCCAACAAACAAATCGAAGGCAGCTCTTACCTCTACAAGACTGTGATTATATATATTGAGGCATCAGGAGGGTCCAAAAACTCAATGGACCCCCATTTACCTTCAGCAGGAAGACCTCAGATGGTGGCCTTTCCCCACCACGCCTTAGTGGCAGCTGCCCCAAGTTTCAGTGCTTCCTTAAGCACGTAGTCCTGGACATTGGAAGGGTCGCAGTCAGTAACACTTGGTCGAGGTCAACTCCATGTTCTGGAAGACCAACAAGGTTTGGGTGGACCAAGAGCGGTTTTCACTGAGGTGATGGTCCTTCGGGTGCTGTTGACATTTATCTCGGTGTGCATCCTGGGGAACGGACTGTTGAGCTGCTCGGGACCAACTGTGACAAAACACCACGTCATCTTCCTCCAGACTTCCTTTGTGAAGGCACAGTCCAGCAGGAGATATGTAACAGTCTCTGCCCCCCTTACAGCCAGCACAGGGGGAGTGCAGTCTGGGAGGATAAAGAGCAGGAGTTAGCACAGGCTCACACACAGCCTCACCGATAATATTCATTTTGGGTTGACGTTAGAGACAATGTGACTGGTTCTCTTCATCCTTGTATGACTTGGCAAGGCCAGTATTGAAACAGTAAGGCATAGAAAAATCTTACTGGGAGCTCCAATTTGAGGTGTACAAGTTAGGTGTGTATCAGTCACCAGTTTCGTTGGCTTTTCTTTCTGATGTTCCACAAACACAATGTGTTACAGACATCCATGGAGGTACCAACAGCCCACTATTCCCAAATTCAGACACCTTTAGTCTCCCGAGTTGAGAAAGGATATACTGGCACTAAAGAGAGTGTTGTGGTTCTGTTCGCCGAGCTGGGAATTTGTCTTGCAAACGTTTCGTCCCCTGTCTAGGGATGAAACGTTTGCAAGACAAATTCCCAGCTCGGCGAACAGAACCACAACAACGAGCACCCGAGCTACAAATCTTCTACCAAACCTTGAACTAAAGAGAGTTGCAAAGTATGTCCACTGGGTTGATTCTAGAATTGAGAGGGTTGACTTATGAGGAGACATGGAGTGGACTGCAAGTAGACTCATTGGAATTTAGAAGAATATGGGGGGATCTTACAGAAACATATAAAATTAGTAAGGGAACAGATATGACAGAAGCAGGGAGGTCATGTTCACTGGCGGGTGAGAGTAGAACCAGGGGGCATAGCCTCAAACTAAGGGGGAGCAGAATTAGGACTGAGTTGAGAAGGAATTCCTTCACCCAAAGGATTATGAATCAATGAATTCCCTGCCCAGTGAAACAGTTGAGGCTTCCTCGTTGAATGTTTTTAAGACAAAGGAGTTAAGGGTTATGGCGAGAGGGCGGGTAAGTGGAGCTGAGGCCAAGAAAAGACCAGCCATGATCTTATTGAACGGCGGTGCGGGCTCGAGGGGGCCGGACAGCCTTACTCCTGCTCCCGTTTCTTAGGCCCTTTCACCCGAGCCTGGAGCCCCAGATATACCGCTGATCCAACCCCCAACATGCAGTCAGATTCCATGAGCTTCCTGAAGAAGGGTCACTGTACTCAGAGCACTTAGTTTGCCATCAAATCTACTGAGTTTCTTTGGCACTTCCTGATTCGGTTTGTTTGACACTTTGTCAGCCACTTGAAGGGAGTTCCAAGCCTTTGTCATGATTTGGAGATGCCGGTGTTGGATTGGGGTGTACAAAGTTCAAGATCACACAACACCAGGTTATAGTCCAACAGGTTCATTTGGAAGCACTAGTTTCCGTAGCAGTGCTCCTTCATCAGGTGGTTGTGAAGTATAAGATCATAAGACACAGAATTTACAGCAAATGTTTACAGCGTGATATAACTGAAAACGTATATTGAAAAAGACCTGGATTGTTTGTTAAGTCTCTCATCTTTTAGAATGAACCTGTTGGTTTCAGTTCTTTCACGTGTAAATTGCAGCACATTTAAAAGTTACATTCTCAAGTGAACTTTAACAGTTGGTCTTTGGCAGCTCTGGTTAAAGGGTCAAAAGAACACGCTCAAAGTGGCCATCAATAATGCAGCAAGTTTCAGCAGCAGGAGCGGGTGTCCCAACTCCTCACTCCCTCCCCACCAACCCACACATCGCAGCCCTTCCTCCGAGAGAAATTATTTCAGTGTTTCTTTGATTCAATGCCCTTTGAGGCAAATCGTTTTCAATTAACGCAGTTACACTTCAGTGAATTTAAAAGCGAGTGCAAGAGATGAAAACTATGATCAAATGAAGATTGGAGAGACTGTGATATGGTCCAGCAATCTTTAAACTCGAAGATCTACGATATCAGATTCCCAGTTGCATATTGAATTACTGTTGCAAATCCTACTTGTTAATTAATAGGAAGCAATTAGTGCACTCACTGTAGTAGCACTGTAGGGCCTGGTTTCACTCGGGTTTCGAAGGAGGAGATTTGATTGGACCATGTACGATTCTAACAGGACTGGACAATCTGGACACGGGGTGGTGGTGGGGGGTGGGGGGGAGCTTTTCCCTGGTCAGGGAGTCTGGAACCAGGGAACATGGCCTCAGAATACAGGTAGGCCATTTTGGACTAAGATGAGGAAAGATTTCTTCATTCAGAGGTTAGCGCCCCTATGGAGTTCTTTACCAAAGAAAGCCGTGGAGGCCAGATCACTGAATGTTTTCAAGAGAGCAGTTGATTTTTATTTTTACTCATTTAAAGCACCAAAGGGTATGGGGAGGAAATGGGAGTATGGCATTGGAGCAGCCGTGATCATGTCGAATAATGGAGCAGGCTCAATGGCTGAACAGCTCCTAGCTTCTCCACGAACCCAGTCGCAAAAGGAATGGGTCTGCAGTACTGACATGGCCACAGTTTAGCACAGATTGTAACGGGGTGAATGTAAACATTATCCTGGAATACAGCGTGGTCCACGTTACCACTTGGTTTGACCCCAGCAGTTCAGCCTCCAGTTTTGATTGTACTGAAACATAAATGAAGGAAACAGAGGCTGTCCTTGGTGGTATTCCCTCATTATCACAGTTTTCAATTAGTTAGTAGCAGAGTAACTCCATCTTTTGTTCACCTGCAAGCTTATTTAGAAAATAACTTGAAGTAGCTTTGTACTGCACAGAAATAGACCCTTCTGTCCTACACATCCATACCGACCAGATATTCTAACTTATCCCTCCAAACCCTTCCTATTCATATACCCATCCAGATGCCTTTTAAGTTTTGTAATTGTACCAGCCTCCACCACATCCTCTGGCAGCTCATTCCATACACGCACCACCCTCTGCGTGAAAAAGTTGCCCCTTAGGTCTCTTTTCAACGATTCCCCTCTCACCTTAAACTTATACCCTCACACCTGAGGAAACAGGCCTTGGCTATTCACCCTATCCATGCCTCTCATGATTTTATAAATCTCGATGAAGTCACCCTCTTGGACGCTCCAGAGAAACTAGCCCCAGCCTAATCAAACGCTCCCTGTTGCTCAAACCTTCAAATCCCAGCATTATCCTGGTAAATTCTTTCTGAACCCTTTCAAGTTTCACAACATCTTTCCTACAGCCTGGAGACTGGAATATATAAAGCTAATCAAAGATAGACTCTGGTGAGGTATCTGCTGGAATGTAATTGAAAGACAGATTCTACAGATAATACGGTTCCCAATTTCAGCAATTCCTTCCCAATCAGTTCTTTAAGAAAGTAATTATTAGTAGTCAAAATGGTTTAAGTGTTGAGGGGCTAATGGAACAATGCAAAGGTTTGTTAAGCGCTGCTAGATATAGGGAATCAGTATTGTTCTGAAATCTTTTATCTCCTTGTTCTGTGCAAATTGTTTTCCAGTATCACCCTTCTGGGGTTTACAAAACGGATTAGCAATTCACAAAAAACAAGAAAAGTAAATGTAATTTATCAAAGTTGAAGCAAAGTACAGGTTGCCTCTCCCAACCTGACATGTACCTCAATGAATAGTGGTCATTTGTGTGTATGGTTTTTCAGGTCCTGATGGCTCAGAATTATCTATCTTACAGCTGGCTAGTATAAGAAAAATGATCCTATTTTCACAGGGAAAATGTACCTTGCATTTGTTCTGAAGATGTCAAAGAGGCTCTGTCTTCTTGCCCCGTATTCAGCCATGAATTGGAATTTTCTGCTTCCAAAGAATTTGTGAGAGACAGAGAATCTGCCTTCCTTTAACACTGTCGGGTGTTGCTCAGTGAGTAGCATAGCCACCTCTGAGTTTGTGGCCTCTATACCCAGTACTGTGAGAGAGCTGCACTGCCAGCAATGCCAAACTGGCACCTGGGGTCAGTCTCGCCTTCGGGGTCCAGCAAAAAGCTTTGAGGAAATTCAGGGAAAGCGTCCTGAATTAAGTGTGTTCCGCAACCAATTCCCAGATCAAAGGAACTGCGGGCACTGGAAGTCAGAGACAAAAACAGAAATTGCTGGAAAATCTCAACAGGTCGGGCAGCATCTGTGGAAAGGAATCAGAGTTAACATTCTGGATTAACTCAAAACTGATGGTAGCTCGGAAGATGTTTTTAATGCAGAAGGTAGGTTGCGGGAGGGGTTAAGGAGTAAAGGATAGTTGGGGATAGAGCCCAAAGAGAGTGAATAGTTGGACAGACAAAAGAGTGGGTTATGGACAGCCTGGAAGGATGGCTAGCTGCTAATGGGGGCTAGCAGTGATTAATGTCGGGTTGCATGTAATAGCAGCCCATGTGATAACGAGGCCGAGAGTGTGGGGGTTGGGGTAAGGGCATGGGAGAAGACGCCTCCAGCCCTAAACTTGTTGAACTCGGCGCTGAGTTCAAAAAGCTGTAGGATGCCACGTGGAAAATGAGGTGCTGTTCTTCCAGCTTTGCTGGAGCACTGCGGCAAACCTGAGACAGGGACGTTGGCCAGGGAACGGGGTGGGGTGTTAAAGGTGACAGACAATCATGTGATCTAGTTGTTAATTATAGTGCGGTGTGTGGGGATGTCAAGTGTCCCGGCACTGCACCATTCAATAGGCTAGTCGCTTGTGAAAAACTTTGGTGTGTCCTATGGTAGTGAAAGTGTGGCATATAACAAATCTCCTCTTGACTCCAATCTTTCCCAAAGAAAACGGAAAGAATGTATTGAATGAGAGACTAGGCCTGGTTGGTTTAATCTTAAAGGTAAAAACAATGACTGCAGTTGCTGAAAACCAAATACTGGATTAGTGGTGCTGGAAGAGCACAGCAGTTCAGGCAGCATCCAACGAGCAGCGAAATCGACGTTTCGGGCAAAAGCCCTTCAGGGGCTTTTGCCCGAAACGTCGATTTCGCTGCTCGTTGGATGCTGCCTGAACTGGTTTAATCTTAACGTATATGTGAAAGGAAAGAATTGATATTGGAGGACAACTCATCCATCGAGCAGGTTCCCAGGGAAGGTGAAAACTCACACTAATTGAGGATAATTTCTCTCTATTTGAGTGTAAGACAATCATAACTAGTTCAGGAGATCACATTGATGCAGCTTTCTATTATAGGATATCCATGGCTCTTTAACAAGATGATCTCTGCACTAAAATCAGATCCAGTTCTTTGGATGGTAGTCAATGATCTGTATTCACTGTGAGAGAATAGTGGGTTGATTCCTTTGTTTTTTTGAGAGAAGAGTGGTCCTGTGGAGAGAACCCATGTCCTCTCCACAGGACCACCCTTCTCTCAACAAAACAAAGGAATCAAGCCACTGTCTGACAGACTTTTACTGTTCGGCATCTTCTAACCATGGCTAATTGAACCTGACTTCTTTCCTGTCTCCTTGATGCAGTGACATTTCAAAAATCCTAGCCAAGGTGTTCCACCGCAGTGACAATCCTGACAGATTGGTGTAGGATTGCTCAAGTATACCCTGCACACTGGGAGCAAGATAAATCCAACCCCGTATGGGTGGCACGGTGGCACAGTGGTTAGCACTGCTGCCTCACAGCGCCTGAGACCCGGGTTCAATTCCCGCCTCAGGCGATTGACTGTGTGGAGTTTGCATGTTCTCCCTGTGTCTGTGTGGGTTTCCTCTGGGTGCTCAGGTTTCCTCCCACAGTCACAAAGATGTGCAGGTAAGGTGAATTGGCCATGCTATATTGCCTGTAGTGTTAGGTAAGGGATAAATGTAGGGGCATGGGTGGGTTGCGCTTCGGTGGGTCGGTGTGGACTTGTTGGGCCGAAGGGCCTGTTTCCACGCTGTAATGTAATCTAATCTAATCTAACCCTGTCACCACTCTTGGGGCATCACAGAAGTGCTCATTTTCAAAGGAATAACCTGCTCAGTGGCGCCCACTATGGGTTCCGCAAGGGCCGCTCAGCTCCTGAGCTCTTTACAGCCTTGTGTTCAAACATGGGTGAAAAGCGCTGCATCCCAGAAATCAGTGCTGTTCTTGATATCAGGCAGCTTTTGACTGTGGGTTGTGGTAAGGAGCCCCAGCAAAAACTGGAGTCAATGCAAATCAGGAGGGAAAACTCTCCACTGGTTGGTGTCACGCCCGGCACAGCGGAAGATGGTTGAGGTGATTGGAGATCCATCGGCTCAGCAAATGTATAAAGGCTGTTACCAATGCCATTTGTGCACTACTCCATCTGGTTTTCCCTTTAACAAGATCATTGGTACTGCCCCAGAATGTCAGCATTATCAACATTGCCCTTTGGACAGTGTGCGATTAACTCTACTCACATCACACCCGAGAGGCTTACACTGTATCAAAGCGAATAGCAAGGGCTTCCATTCCATTAATTAGCAAGTGATTGACAGTTCCACTTCGGAGATGTTTGAGTCTGGTGGCTGCAATAATGCCAATATCCTTGAGAATTCTCATCTTCCTGCCTGGTTTGGAGGCTTGGGTGCCTTGCGAAGGTAGTTACTGGGCGGGTCAAAGGTTAACCATAGAGTCATAGAGATGTACAACATGGAAACAGACCCTTCGGTCCAACCTATCCATGCTGACCAGATATCCCAACCCAATCTAGTCCCACCTGCCAGCACCCGGCCCATATCCCTCCAAACCCTTCCTATTCATATACCCATCCAAATGCCTCTTAAATGTTGCAATTGTACCAGCCTCCACCACATCCTCTGGCAGCTCATTCCACACCCTCCGCATGAAAAGGTTGCCCCTTAGGTCCCTTTTATATCTTTCCCCTCTCACCCCATACCTATGTTCTCTAGTTCTGGACTCCCCCACCCCAAGGAAAAGTCTTTGTCTATTATCCAATCTATGCCCCACAAATTCTGTAAACCTCTATAAGGTCACCCCTCAGCCTCCGACACTGCAAGAAAACAGCCCCAGCCTGTTCAACCTCTCCCTATAGCTCAAATCCTCCAACCCTGGCAACGTCCTTGAGAATTTTTTCTGAACCCTTTCAAGTTTCACAACATCTTTCCGATAGGAAGGCAACCAGAATTGCACGCAGTATTCCAACAGTGGCCTAACCAATGTCCTGTACAGCTGTAACATGACCTCCCAACTCCTGTACTCAATACTCTGACCAATAAAGGAAAGCATACCAAACGCCTTCTTCGCAATCCTATCTACCTGTGACTCCACTTTCAAGGAGCTATGAACCTGCACTCCAAGGTCTCTTTGTTCAGCAACACTCCCTAGGACCTTACCATTAAGTGTAAAAGTCGTACTAAGATTTGCGTTCCCAAAATGCAGCACCTCGCATTTATCCAATTAAGCTGCATCTGCCACTTCTCAGCCCATTGGCCCATCTGGTCAAGATCCTGTTGTAATCTGAGGTAACCCTCTTTGCTATCCACTACACCTCCAATTTTGGTGTCATCTGCAAACTTACTAACTGTACCTCTTATGCTCGCATCCAAATCATTTATGTAAATGACAAAAAGTAGAGGACCCAGCACCGATCCTTGTGGCACTCCACTGGTCACAGGCCTCCAGTCTCAAAAACAACCCTCCACCACCACCCTCTGTCTTCTACCTTTGAGCCAGTTCTGTATCCAAATGGCTAGTTCTCCCTGTATTCCATGAGATCTAACCTTGCTAATCAGTCTCCCATGGGAACCTTGTCGAATGCCTTACTGAAGTCCATATAGATCACATCTACCACTCTGCCCTCATCAATACTCTTTGTTACTTTTCAGAAAACTGAATTAAGTTTGTGAGACATGATTTCCCACACACAAAACCATATGGACTATCCCTAATCAGTCCTTGCCTTTCCAAATACATGTATATCCTGTCCCTCAGGATTCCCTCCAACCAGGCTCACTGGTCTATAGTTCCCTGGCTTGTCTTTACCACCCTTCTTAAACAGTGGCACCACGTTTGCCAACCCCGAGTCTTCCGGCATCTCACCTGTGACTATCAATGATACAAATATCTCAGCAAGGGGCCCAGCAATCACTTCTCTAGCTTCCTACAGAATTTATGGTCACCTGATCAGGTCCTGGGGATTTATCCACTTTTATGCGTTAAGACAGCCAGCACTTCCTCCTCTGTAATCTGGACATTTTGCAAGATGTCGCCATCTATTTACCTACTCTCTATATCTTCCATATCCTTTTCCACAGTAAATACTGCTGCACAATACTCGTTTAGTACCTCCCCCATTTTTTGCAGCTCCACACAAAGGCCGTCTTGCTGATCTTTGAGGGGAGAGTGAGGACTGCAGATGCTGGGGATCAGAGCTTAAAAATGTGTTGCTGAAAAGTGCAGCAGGTCAGGCAGCATCTGCTGCCTGACTTGCTGATCTTTGAGGGGCCCTATTCTCTCCTTAGTTACCCTTTTGTCCTTAATGTATTTGTAAAAATCCTTTGGATTCTCCTTAATTCTATTTGCCAAAGCTATCTCATGTCCCCTTTTTGCCTTCCTGATTTCCCTCTTAAGTGTACTCCTGCTGCCTTTAACCTCTTCTAAGGATTCACTCGATCTCTCCTGTCTATACCTGACATATGCTTCCTTCTTTTTCTTAACCAAACCTCAATTTCTTTAGTCATCCAGCATTCCCTATACCTACCAGCCTTCCCTTTCACCATGACAGGAATATACTTTCTCTGGACTCTTGTTATCTCATTTCTGAAGGCTTCCCATTTTCCAGCCGTCCCTTTACCTGCGAACATCTGCCTCCAATCAGCTTTCGAAAGTTCTTGCCTAATACCATCAAAATTGGCCTTCCTCCACTTTCGAACTCCAACTTTTAGATCTGATCTATCCTTTTCCATCATTATTTTAAATCTAATAGAATTATGGTCGCTGGCCCCAAAGTGCTCCCCCACTGACACCTCAGTCACCTGCCCTGCCTTATTTCCCAAGTGTAGGTCAAATTTTGCACATTCTCTTGTAGGTACATCCACACACTGAATCAGAATTTTTTCTTGTACACATTTAACAAATTCCTCTCCATCTAAACCTTTGGCAGTCCCAGTCTCTGTTTGGAAAGTTCAAATCCCCTCCCAAGTTTGTTTCTCAATTGCCCTCTGACTGTTAGGGGATGTTAGCAAACCCCCCTGACCAGGGCGGAGGGTAGATCCAGGGGGAGCCTGGAATCCCTAGTGGAGGAGGGGCCAGCTTGCCTCTGGTGAGAATCCACAGCTTGAGTCGGCCAGGGTTGAGGGGGGTGCAGGGTTGGGACCGGGGTTGGAGGGAGATCGTACGGTACACTCCAGATCATCCGAGCACGTTGTGGCGTGGAGCAGGCAAAGAGGGGATGTGAAGGGTGCCGATGAGCTCGGAGAGCAGGACCCCACTTTCGAGGGGGAGGAGGATGACATCAAGCAGGAGGAACATCACCTTCTACAGGTCTTTATTAACAACCAGTTCCAGTAAAAGGAGTGCTGGGCACAGAGATCGCTCGTTGCCTGGAAAACCATTGGTGCTCGACATTCAAGCAGTTCATTCCCATTCCATGAATGGATTGGGTTAGATTCCCTACAGTGTGGAAACACACCCTTCAGCCCAACAAGTCCACACTGACCCTCCAAAGAGTAACCCACCCAGACCCATTTCCCTCTGACTAATGCACCTAACACTACGGGCAATTTAGCATGGCCGATTCACCCTGACCTGCACATCTTTGGGCTGTGGGAGGAGACCAGAGCACCCGGAGGAAACCCACGCAGACACGGGGAGAATGTGCAAACTCCACACATGGCAGTTGCCTGAGGCGGGAATTGAACCCAGGTCCCTGGCGCTGTGGGCAGCAGTGCTAACCACTGAGCCACCGTGCCACCCGAGGTGAACACAGAGTCTGGTTGTTTGCTTTCGGCGTTGGCAAATCAAAGTGAGTACTTAAAATAAATTGTAGGCTATCCCATATGTGGGATTGATGAGGTGCTGAGCCGTGGGGAGCATTGGGGAAACACAGCAGTAACTTGGAAAGATTTGTAAGAGAAAATGTGTCTAAGAACAGGTAATCCATGTGGCCTGGGGTTTAAACAATGCTTTTGGGCAGGATAATATAATCATGCCACCTCTAAGCCTTTGATCTGTGGTTGCTGTGCCCCTACATTGATAGGGAAGAGCACCTCCAGACTGCCAATGCTGGGCTGGGTCGGTGACAGACACTAAGTGTCCCAGTCAGGAGAAAGTGAAGACTCCAGATGCTGGGGATCAGAGTCGAGAAGTGTGGTGCTGGAAAAACACAGCAGGTCAGGCAGCTTCCGAGGAGCAGGAGAGTCGACAAACCGGGCATAAGCCCTTCATCAGGAATGGGTTATGCAAGAGTTGTGCCGACTGCAAGTGGGAGAATTGGGCTAGCACAGTGGAGAGAGGTGGCATATGTGCATGGTAAGTGCTTAATAAGTTCACAGAATCCTTGTAATGTGGAAGTAGGCCATTCTGCCCATTGAGTCCATACTGACTCTCCAAAGAGCATCCCACCCAAACCCACCTTCCTATCCTATCCCAGTAATGTTGCATTTCCCATGGCTAACCCACCTAGCCTGAACATCCTTTGGACAATTTAGCATGGCCAATCCACTTAACTTTAACATCTTTGGACTGTGACAGGAAACTAGAGCACCCAGAGACAACCCACACGAACACGGGGAGAACGTGCAAACTCCACACAGACAGTCAGCCAGGGCTGGAATCAAACCCGGGGCCCTGGTGCTGTGAGGCAGCTGTGCTAACCACTGAGCTACAGTGTCGCCCCCTCGAGTTTAGGATGAAAACCTGATAGGCCTCTCAAAGGGATGCACTCGAGGAAATTCGCTGAGTCTGTTAGCTGATTCCTGATCAAACTGAGCCCAGAGAGACCACAATCCACACTGATCACAAGTTGGTAACATTTGTGGAAATGTTTAAGGCCCAGGATAATTCCACTGGAGTTAAATCCTTCAACCATACCACCTCAAAATCACCAACATTGCCAGGATACCACGTGTGATTGTAGAAACCTCGCCCAGAACACAGAGACTAAAACTGAAAAGACCACATGGTCCAAGGTTGAACAAATGAGTATCAGCGTGTTTGTTATTTTATATATTTAATTTTCTGTCATGCTTTACAATGAAATGGAAATGTATCTAATTTCTGTTAATGTGCGTGGAAAGTGCCATGATGAGGACACCAAAGGACTGTGTGTGTTTTTAACTTGTGTTTCCACATTGTATTTTTATTAAGAGAGGGTTGATGCAGCCATAACTAGTTACGCATGTAAACTAAATGGCTTATCTCGAGAGAGGGAGGCATACCCATGGAGTGTCACACCTCATGATGTGAAGGGAGCTTTAAACATCATGTATCCCCCTTGCCTTGGTCGGTTTGTTTTGGGGAAGGGATCATTAGCTCGGTTTTCCTTGTAGTCAGAAAGGATCACCATTCAAGCTGTTTTGATTTCTCATTGTCCCTTTGAAGGGCTTTTGTTTAAAGTTCCCTTCACATCGCAAGATATGACTCTTCATGGGTATGCCTCCCTCTCTCTAGACAGCCATTAAATTTACATGGGTGTGGCTGTATGAACCCTCCTCTTCATAAAAATACTCTGTGGAAACACAAGTTAAAAATGCCCACAGTCCTCTGATGTCACCATCTGTGGACCCTGGAAAACACTGAGGATCAGAGGGACCTTGGTGTGTATGTACAGTACACCAGTCCCTTAAGGTATCAGGATAATGTGGTTAAGAAGGCATATGGTATCTTTGCCTTTATTAGCTAAGGCATAGAGTTTAAGAGCAGGGAGGTGATGCTGGAACTGTATAAGAATGTTGGTTAGGACTCAACATTGTCCGACCACAGTAATGGTATGCAGTTCTGGAATCCACATTATAGGAGGGATGTGATAGCACTGGAGAGAGTGCAAAGGACATTGATCAGGATGGTGCTGGAGAGTTTCAGTTATGAAGAGAGATTAGGGGCTGTTTTCCTTCGAGCAGAGATGTATAAAATTATGAGGGGCATAGACAGGGTGATAGTTTCTCTTTGATGTAGGTATCAGTGACCAGGGGACTGTAGATTTAAGGGAAGGGGCAGGAGGTTTGGAGGAGATGTGAGGAAAAATGTTTTCACCCAGAGGCTGGTGGGAATCTGGAACTCCCTGCCCGTAAGTGTGGGGGAGACAGAAACCCTCATCACATTCAAGCAGTACTTAAATGGGCACTTGCGATGCCAAGCTAAACAAGGCTATAGGCCAAGTGCTGGCAAATGGGGTGATAATAGTTCAATGGTTGCTTTTGACTGGCGCAGACTCGGTGGGCCGAAGGGCCTGTTTCTATTTCGTGGGTCTCTATGACTCCTGCAGACTTCTGAGAAAGTGTTTTCTGATTGGGACTAGGTGGGACAATGGGGAGCTGGTCCCAGGTCTCTCTTGGGGTGAGTGTCAAGACGGGAAATGCCTGCTAATTGCTCATTCTCTGGAGAAGGTTTTATATTTAGCTGGCACTGTACCTGCACCATTTGTTGCTGATAGGCCTCCCCAGTGTTATTTCTGAGCTGGGCTTGTTGCATGAGCTAAGAAGGGGCCCAACGCTGTGACAGCTTGTTGCAAAACACTCGCTCTTTACTGGCCAAAATGATCAGTTCGTTTTGGGATTTTCCAAAGCACGTGGTGCTCCTTTGTGACAAGAGCCAGCAACAGAAGACTGCGGCACAAAGAATCCATCCGGGCCCACAGCAAGGTGGACTAACATTCTCAATAAAGAGCGTATTGAGAGGGAGCCCAATGAATTTGTTGGTGCAGGTATCCATTCATGAACATCTCGGAGAGCTAGTGAGGGCCCAGTGCCAACTCCAACGAGGCGGGACCGAGGGCAGGATAATTACACAGCTCTCAGGCCATTCATGGCTATAAGACCATGACCATCAGACATAGGAGCAGAAATCAGGCCATTCAGCCCATCGAATCTGCTCCACCATTCAATCACTGCTGATAGCCTTCTCAACCCTATTTTCCTGCTTGCTCCCAGTAACCTTTGGTCCCCTTGACAATCAAGACCCTATCTATCTCTGCATTAAATATACTCAATGACCTGGTCTCCGTGGCCTTCTGTGGTAATGAATTCCACAGACTCACCATTCTTTGGCTGAAGAAGGTTCTCCTTATCTCCATTCTGAAGGGTTTTCCCTTTACTCTAAGGCTGTGCCCTCGAGTCCTCATCTCTCCTGCCTATGGAAACATCTTCCCAACCTCCATTCTGTCCAGGCCATTCATTATTGGTCTGATGATAGTACAATCTGGTCAGACCTTCCAGGGCCCAGTGGCCACTCAGCGCGTGCAAAATCCCGCTCTGGGTGCCACTTGGACCCCAACGGTGTTTTTCTTCTGGAGCAGTAATTAGGTGTTTCCTAGACCGAAGTGTTTGGTTTGAGCTTCTTGTGGGTTTCCAATGGTTAAATGAGCTTGAAAGCAAACCTCAGCAACTCAGTTGTAACAAGCGTTTACCTTCCCCAGCACAACCCCCCACCCCCCACCCCCCAACTCTTTGAAAACCAATTAGCCGGTCTCCCGAGTGTTGCATTTTAGAATTATTGACTCTTGTTTAACTGCACAGAATGCAGATTATGAGATGGTACTGACAGAGCAGCAGATACCTCAAAGCCCAATAGAGATAACATCTACAACTGCACTGAAATGAATTGACATTCATTTGAATTTTAAGCCTCTAAAGGCTAGTCCCCGTAGGCAGAGATAATGAACAAAATGCAGTTTGTTCCTCTCTGAATATGACTCTTAATCAACCTCTGGAAAGCCACAGAAAGCACTCCTGTGTTAATTGCTGATTTAACATTCTCGTTGGAATCAGAAGGGCTGTATTTTGATTAGTTCTGTCAGCAGTATACACTTCCCAGGTACCACCGAGCAAGAGGCACATCAGTGTATTTATAACTGGCGTATTGTGAATTGTCAACCAGGTGGACAAACTGGAGAGGAGAGAGAGAGAGGACCAGGCAGCGAGGGAAGAACACATCATCCAAACATCTGAAAATTAAACCCTTCAATATGTCATTCGCTACCAGTGCCATTCTCGTCTGAAACAAATTTGTTTCTCTAAATTAAAGCTGAATACTGCAGTGCTCTGAAAGGAATCATACTGGGCTCAAAACATTAACTCTCCACAGTGACAGACAAACCCATTGAATTTCTCCAGTGCTTTCTGTCTCTATGGTACGCTTTTTATTAGATTAGATTACATTACAGTGTGGAAACAGGCCCTTCGGCCCACCGAAGCGCAACCCACCCATACCCCTTACCTAACACTACAGGCAATTTAACATGGCTAATTCACCTAACCTGCACATCTTTGGACTGTGGGAGGAAACCGGAGCACCTGGAGGGAACCCACGCCGACACGGGGAGAATGTGCAAACTCCACACAGTCAGTCGCCTGAGGCAGGAATCGAACCCAGGTCTCTGGTGCTGTGAGGCAGCAGTGCTAACCACTGTGCCACCGTGCCACCCCTTTATCACTTTAAATAACATAGATAGACAGACGTCCAGGCTGAAATCTCATCAGGTTCAGATGGTTTATATATAGGATAATGGATACATGGGAGTGAGTTACAGACTGGAATCTGATCAAGGGGATCAATTAGTTTGGATGTAGAATTATGGATATCTCAGAGTAAGGTACAGACTAGAATCTGATCAAGTTCTGATGCTTTATGCATAGAATACTGGCTACTTGCAAGTGGTTACAGACAGGAATCGAGTTGAGGTTTTCAGATGGTTTCGATATAGAAAAATGGATTCCCGGAACTGAGGGAAAAACTGGAATCTAATCGAGGAGTTCAGATGGTTTATATATTGAATAATGGATACCCTGGAGTGAGTTACAGACTGGAATCTAATCAAGGAGTTCAAGTGGTTTATATGTAGAATAATGAATACCTGGCAGTGAGTTATGGATTGAAATTTAATTGAGGAGTTCAGATTGTTTTTACATAGAATAATGGATACCCAGGAATGAGTTATAGGCTAGAATCTAATCGAGGGTTTCAGATGGTTTATATGTAGAATACTGGATACCCAAGAGTGAGTTACAGAGTAGAATCTAATTGAGGAGTTCAAATGGTTTATATATAGAATAATGGACACCCAGGAGTGAGTTACAGACTGGAATCAATAAAGGGGCACAAGTTGTTTTTGTAGATAATAATGGATACCATGAGTGTGTTACAGACTTTGACTGTGAATCCAGTGAAGACAGGGTCACTGATTATGTTTCACGGTCAGGGGATTAATTTTTGCTCTTCAGTGGAATTATAGTTGATCACGACTGATGGTAGTTGGACCAGGCCCTAATTCTCATGTTCATACTGCAAGAAGCAAAATCTGATCCATGATGAAAGAGGGGAAAAATTTCTGGCTGTAACAGCTGCTCCTTTTTTGAGATATTTTAGCTGTTGGAGGTGATTTCCTCGAATTTCAGGAGCAGCAATTACTGTTTAACTGTTGCAATAGTTTTGGAACTTTGGAAAGAGAAAGGTCAAGACAACGGCACTCTTAAAAGGGAGAGGTACAGCCAAAGGCAGCACATGGTCAGGTCAGTGCAGGAGAGAGAGAGAGGGGGAAAGAAACCCACACTGCTAACTGACACAGCAGTGAACTGGTGCAGTTACTGGACATCGCTGGACATCGGAGTGCATCCGGGTAAATGAACAAACAGTGACATTCAGAACTGATCTTGGAGGAACCTGTTTGGGAGAGGTCACAGCACAGGAACAGATAAGGGAATATTTTAAGTGTGGCCTTACAGTAAGTCTGCAGTAGTGAGTAGAGGTTGTTCTTTCTTGATTATATTTTTTTATTGAGATATGTCTCTTGATTAAAGTTAAAAATATAAGCCATAAATATTAATTTAACCTGGAGCAGTGTTTTGTAGAGGAATAAGACCGTGCTATTTTCTGGGTCTGTAGATTGAAAGAAACAAAAATGGCCCTTAGTTGAGTGATATGCTCTTCTTGTCAGATGTGGGAGTTCAGGGAGAGTTGACGGGTTACTGAAGATTATATCTGCAATAAATGCCATTGGTTGTGAATCCTATCAGATTGAATGGATCGTTTGGAGTGACAGTTAGAGGCAATGAGGAATTTACAAGAGCAAGGGGATGTGATGGATGGCAGTTATAGGAAGGGGGGAAAGTCTCAGATACAGTCACATAGATGGGCTAACTCCAGGCAAGGTAAGAGAGGTAGGTAGGTAGTGCAGGGGTCTTCTGTGGCTATCCCCATTTCCAACAAGAATGCTGTTTTGGAAAATGTGGAGGGTGATGGATTCTTAGGGGAAGGTAACACGAATAGCCAAGTTTCTGGTATTGAGACTGGCTCTAATGCAATGAAGGGTATGTCGGGTTCCAAGAGATTGATTGTGTTAGGGGATTCTGTAGTCAGAGGTACAGACAGATGTTTCTGTGGCCAGCAGTGAAAAATCAGAATGGTGTGTTGTCTCCCTGGTGCCAGGATCAAGGATGTCTCAGAGAGGGGTGCAAAATGTTCTCACAGGGGAGAGGAACCAGCAAGAGGTCATTGTCCACATTGGAACCAATGGCATAGGAAGGGAAAAGGATGAGATTCTGAAAGGAGATTACAGAGATTTAGGCAGGAATTTAAAAAGGAGGTCCTTGAGAGTAGTAATACCTGAATTACTCCCAGTGCTACGAGCTAGTGAGGGCAGGAATAGGAGGATAGAGCAGATGAATGCATGGCTGAGGAGCTGGTGTATGGGAGAAGGATTCACATTTTTGGATCATTGGAAGCTGTTTTGTGATAGAAGTGACCTGTACAAGAAGGACGGATTTCACCTAAATTGGAAGGGGACTAATATACTGGCAGGGAAATTTGTTAGAGCTGCTTGGGAGGATTTAAACTAGTAAGGTGGGGCGGGAGACCCAGGGAGACAGTGAGGAAGGAGATCAACCTGAGACCGTTACACTTGCGCAAAGAAGTGAATCAAACAGTCAGGGCAGGCAGGGACAAGGTAGGACTAATAAATTAAACTGCATTTATTTCAATGCAAGAGGCCTAACAGGGAAGGCAGATGAACTCAGGGCATGGTTAGGAACATGGGACTGGGATATCATAGCAATTACAGAAACATGGCTCAGGGATGGGCAGGACTGGCAGCATAATGTTCCAGGATACAAATGCTACAGGAAGGACCGAAAGGGCGATAAGAGAGGAGGGGGAGTGGCATTTTTGATAAGGGATAGCATTACAGCTGTGCTGAGGGCGGATATTCCCGGAAATACATCCAGGGAAGTTATTTGGGTTGAACTGAGAAATAAGAAAGGGATGATCACCTTATTGGGATTGAGAAACAAACTTGGAAGAAGATCTGTTATCTGTAGAAATAATAGGGTGGTTATGGTAGGGGATTTTAACTTTCCAAACATAGACTGGGACCCCTATTGTGTTAGGGGTTTAGATGGAGAGGAATTTGTTAAGTGCATAGAAGAAAAAATTCTGATTCAGTATGTGGATGTACCTACTAGAGAAGGTGCAAAACTTGACCTACTCTTGGGAAATAAGGCAGGGCAGGTGACTGAGGTGTCAGTGGGGGAGCACTTTGGGGCCAGCGACCATAATTCTATTCATTTTAAAATAGTGATGGAAAAGGATAGACCAGATCTAAAAGTTGAAGTTCTACAGTGGAGAAAGGCCAATTTTGACGGTATTAGGCAAGAACTTTCGAAAGCTGATTGGAGGCAGATGTTCGCAGGTAAAAGGATGACTGGAAAATAGGAAGCCTTCAGAAATGAGATAACAAGAATCCAGAGACAGGAAAGGCAGGTAGGGGTAGGGAATGTGGATGACTAAAGGAATTGAGGGTTTGGTTAAGAAAAAGAAGGAAGCATATGTCAAGATAAGATAGATCGAATGAATCCTTAGAAGAGTATAAAGGCAGTAGGAGTATACTCAAGAGGGAAATCAGGAGGGCAAAAAGGGACATGAGATAGCTTTGGCAAATAGAATTAAGGAGAATCCAAAGGGTTTTTACAAATATATTAAGGACAAAAGGGTAACTAGGGAGAGATAGGGCCCCTCAAAGACCAGCAAGGTGGCCTTTGTATGGAGCCACAGAAAATGGGGGAGATACTAAATCAATATTTTGCATCAGTATTTTACTGTGGAAAAGGAAATGGAAGATGTAGACTGTAGGGAAATAGATGGTGACATCTTGCAAAATGTCCAGATTACAGAGGAGGAAGTGCTAGATGTCTTGAAACAGTTAAAGGTGGATAAATCCCCAGGACCTGATCAGGTGTACCCGAGAACTCTGTGGGAAGCTAGAGAAGTGATTGCTGGGCCTCTTGCTGAGATATTTGTATCATCGATAGTCACAGGTGAGGTGCCGGAAGACTGGAGGTTAGCAAACGTGGTGCCACTGTTTAAGAAGGACAGCAAAGACAAGCCAGGGAACTATAGACCAGTGAGCCTGACCTCGGTGGTGGGCAAGTTGTTGGAGGGAATCCTGAGGGACAGGATGTACATGTATTTGGAAAGGCAAGGACTGATTCGGGATAGTCAACATGGCTTTGTGCATGGGAAATCATGTCTCACAAACTTGATTGAGTTTTTTGAAGAAGTAACCAAGAAGATTGATGAGGGTAGAGCAGTGGATGAGATCTATATGGACTTCAGTAAGGCATTCGACAAGGTTCCCCATGGGAGACTGATTAACAAGGTTAGATCTCATGGAATACAGGGAGAACTAGCCATTTGGATACAGAACTGGCTCAAAGGTAGAAGACAGAAAGTGGTAGTGGAGGGTTGTGTTTCAGACTGGAGGCCTGTGACCAGTGGAGTGCCATAAGGATCGGTGCTGGGTCCTCTACTTTTTGTCATTTACATAAATGATTTGGATGCGAGCATAAGAGGTACAGTTAATAAGTTTGCAGATGACACCAAAATTGGAGGTGTAGTGGACAGCGAAGAGGGTTACCTCAGATTACAACAGGACCTAGACCAGATGGGCCAATGGGCTGAGAAGTGGCAGATGGAGTTTAATTCAGATAAATGTGAGG
This sequence comes from Chiloscyllium punctatum, assembly GCF_047496795.1. Classification (NCBI taxonomy): domain Eukaryota; kingdom Metazoa; phylum Chordata; class Chondrichthyes; order Orectolobiformes; family Hemiscylliidae; genus Chiloscyllium; species Chiloscyllium punctatum. The sequence goes on from NC_092764.1 coordinate 74,369,080, forward strand.
TGCTGCATTTTGGAAAAGCAAATCTTAGCAGGACTTATACACTTAATGGAAAGGTCCTAGGGAGTGTTACTGAACAAAGAGACCTTGGAGTGCAGGTTCATAGCTCCTTGAAAGTGAGTCGCAGGTAGATAGGATAGTGAAGAAGGCGTTTGGAATGCTTTCCTTTATTGGTCAGAGTATTGAGTGCAAGAGTTGGGAGGTCATGTTGCGGCTATACAGGCAGGGCAGGTGACTGAGGTGTCAGTGGGGGAGCACTTTGGGGCCAGCAACCACAACTCTATTAGTTTTAAAATAGTGATGGAAAAGGATAGACCAGATCTAAAAGTTGAAGTTCTAAACTGGAGAAAGGCCAATTTTGACGGTATTAGGCAAGAACTTTCGAAAGCTGATTGGGGGCAGATGTTCACAGGTAAAGGGACGGCTGGAAAATGGGAAGCCTTCAGAAATGAGATAACAAGAGTCCAGAGACAGGAAAGGCAGGTAGGGGTAGGGAATGTGGATGACTAAAGGAATTGAGGGTTTGGTTAAGAAAAAGAAGGAAACATATGTCAAGATAAGATAGATCGAATGAATCCTTAGAAGAGTATAAAGGCAGTAGGAGTATACTTAAGAGGGAAATCAGGAGGGCAAAACAGGGGCATGAGATAGCTTTGGCAAATAGAGTTAAGGAGAATCTACAGGGTTTTTACAAATACATTAAGGACAAAAGGGTAACTAGGGAGAGACTAGGGCCCCTCAAAGATCAGCAAGGCGGCCTTTGTGTGGAGCCACAGAAAATGGGGGAGATACTAAATGAATATTTTGCATCAGTATTTACTGTGGAAAAGGATATGGAAGATATAGACTGTCGGGAAATAGATGGTGACATCTTGCAAAATGTCCAGATTACAGAGGAGGAAGTGCTGGATGTCTTGAAACGGGTAAAGATGGATAAATCCCCAGGACCTGATCGGGTGTACCCGAGAACTCCGTGGGAAGCTAGAGAGGTGATTGCTGGGCCTCTTGCTGAGATATTTGTATCATCGATAGTCACAGATGAGGTGCCAGAAGACTGGAGGTTGGCAAACGTGGTGCCACTGTTTAAGAAAAGTGGTAAGGACAAGCCAGGGAACTATAGACCAGTGAGCCTGACCTCAGTGGTGGGCAAGTTGTTGGAGGGAATCCTGAGGGACAGACTGTACATGTATTTGGAAAGGCAAGGACTGATTAAGAATAGCCAACATGGCTTTGTGCATGGGAAATCATGTCTCACTTATTCAAGTTTTTTGAAGAGGTAACAAAGAAGATTGATGAGGGCAAAGCGGTAGATGTGATCTACATGGATTTCAGTAAGGCATTCGACGAGGTTTACCATTGGAGACTGATTAGCAAGGTTAGACCTCATGGAATACAGGGAGAACTAGCCATTTGGATACAGAACTGGCTCAAAGGTAGAAGACAGAGGGTGGTGGTGGAGGGCTGTTTTTCAGACTGGAGGCCTGTGACCAGTGGAGTGCCACAAGGATCGGTGCTGGGTCCTCTACTTTTCATCATTTATATTAATGATTTGGATATGAGCATAAGAGGTATACTTAGCAAGTTTGCAGATAACACCAAAATTGGAAGTGTAGTGGACAGTAAAGAAGGTTATCTCAGATTACAAAGGGATCTTGATCAGATGGGCCAATGGGCTGAGAAGTGGCAGATGGAGTTTAATTTAGATAAATGTGAGGGGTTACATTTTGGGAAAGCAAATCTTAGCAGGACTTATACACTTAATAGTAAGGTCCCAGGGAGTGTTGCTGAACAAAGAGACCTTGGAGTGCAGGTTCATAGCTCCTTGAAAGTGGAGTCGCAGGGAGATAGGGTAGTGAGGAAGGCGTTTGGTATGCTTCCCTTTATTGGTCAGAGTATTGAGTACAGGGGTTGGGAGGTCATGTTGCGGCTGTATAGGACATTAGTTAGGCCACTTTTGGATTATTGCGTGCAATTCTGGTCTCCTTCCTTTCGGAAAGATGTTGTGAAACTTGAAAGGGTTTAGAAAAGATTTACAAGGATGTTGCCAGGGTTGGAGGATTTGAGTTATAGGGAGAGGCTGAATAAGCTAGGGCTGTTTTCCCTGGAGCATCGGAGGCTGAGGGGTGACCTCAAAGAGGTTTATAAAATCATAAGGGGCATGGATAGGATAAATAGACAAAGTCTCTTCACTGGGGTAGGGGAGTCCAGAACTAGAGGACGGCACAGTGGTAAGCACTGCTGCCTCACAGCACCAGAGACCCAGGTTCAATTCCCGCCTCAGGCGACTGACTGTGTGGAGTTTGCACGTTCTCCCCGTGTCTGTGTGGGTTTCCTCCGGGTGCTCTGGTTTCCTCCCACAGTCCAAAGATGTGCAGGTCAGGTGAATTGGCCATGCTAAATTGCCCGTAGTGTTAGGTGAAGGGGTAAATGTAAGGGAATGGGTCTGGGTGGGTTGCGCTTCAGCTGGTCGGTGTGGACTTGTTGGGCTTAGGGGCCCTGTTTCCAAACTGTAAGTAAGTAATCTAAATAAGTTTAGAGTGAGAGGGGAAAGATATAAAAGTGACCTAAGGGGCAACACTTTCACGTAGAGAGTGGTACGTCTATGGAATGAGCTGTCAGAGGAAGTGGTGGAGGCTGGTCCAATTACAGCATTTAAAAGGCATCTAGATGGGTTAATGAATAGGAAGGATTTGGAGGGATATGGGCCGGGTGTTGGCAGATGGGACTAGATTGGGTTGGGATATCTGGTCAGCATGGACGGGTTGGACTGAAGGGTCTGTTTCCGTGTTGCACATCTCTATGACTCTGTGACTGGGATTGCCCAGTTAGTCTCCACGTTCCTGTAATGTTGAGGAACAGTGCAGCTGTGTGAAGGAGGCAGGACAGGAAATCCAGACTCCACTCAGTCTGAGACCATCATCATCTGAGGAGCCTTCTGAACTCAACACCGAGATCAACAAATTCAGCTCACAAAGTCTGCCCTCCTTTCGGATAATTTTCCCCAGTGCCTGTTCACATCTTGATTAAAGCTTTTGCTTTCAGGCCTTTAATGACTTTTGAGCACCTATTCTAGACTGATGCATTTTTCACTCTGGAAGAGCAATTGCCCCTCACTTTTCTTTCACTGCTGGCCCAGATGTTGCTCTCACCCCGCCCACTCTCCTGATCCTGCAGCTCTTGGGTTCACACCAGTTACCTCTTGTATTCTACATCCCTACAACGCATTTCCCTGCTGCCTGTGGGATCTTGCCATACAATTAGCTAGCTCTCTCGACTCGGTACCCAAAGGCAATACTTTATTTGCCATAAAGTGCTTTGTAAGTGCTTTGTGAAAGGTGCTCGGGCGATTCACCTTCATCAGTTTCTCATGTCCTTTGCAGTCGAGACATGCGGTGTAGGAGAGGTTTCATATGCAAATCCAGGCTTCGTCCAATAAACAATCAGCCACCAAATTCACTCTGTCGCTCCCAGAGATTGTGCCAATAGGTAGTATCTTGGTACCAAAGTCGGGCCCATGCCATATGTAGCAGGCCCAACAGACATCATACAAGGATAGTGGCAGCAGTGAGAGCCAGAACTTTATTTCAAAAATATAGTTTATTCGTTTAAAAAAATGCATGCAATGTTACTAAAGCAGTTCAGTTCTGTACAGTAGCACATGAAGAAAAACAAACAAACATTGGACTCTATCCAACAAACAAATCGAAGGCAGCTCTTACCTCTACAAGACTGTGATTATATATATTGAGGCATCAGGAGGGTCCAAAAACTCAATGGACCCCCATTTACCTTCAGCAGGAAGACCTCAGATGGTGGCCTTTCCCCACCACGCCTTAGTGGCAGCTGCCCCAAGTTTCAGTGCTTCCTTAAGCACGTAGTCCTGGACATTGGAAGGGTCGCAGTCAGTAACACTTGGTCGAGGTCAACTCCATGTTCTGGAAGACCAACAAGGTTTGGGTGGACCAAGAGCGGTTTTCACTGAGGTGATGGTCCTTCGGGTGCTGTTGACATTTATCTCGGTGTGCATCCTGGGGAACGGACTGTTGAGCTGCTCGGGACCAACTGTGACAAAACACCACGTCATCTTCCTCCAGACTTCCTTTGTGAAGGCACAGTCCAGCAGGAGATATGTAACAGTCTCTGCCCCCCTTACAGCCAGCACAGGGGGAGTGCAGTCTGGGAGGATAAAGAGCAGGAGTTAGCACAGGCTCACACACAGCCTCACCGATAATATTCATTTTGGGTTGACGTTAGAGACAATGTGACTGGTTCTCTTCATCCTTGTATGACTTGGCAAGGCCAGTATTGAAACAGTAAGGCATAGAAAAATCTTACTGGGAGCTCCAATTTGAGGTGTACAAGTTAGGTGTGTATCAGTCACCAGTTTCGTTGGCTTTTCTTTCTGATGTTCCACAAACACAATGTGTTACAGACATCCATGGAGGTACCAACAGCCCACTATTCCCAAATTCAGACACCTTTAGTCTCCCGAGTTGAGAAAGGATATACTGGCACTAAAGAGAGTGTTGTGGTTCTGTTCGCCGAGCTGGGAATTTGTCTTGCAAACGTTTCGTCCCCTGTCTAGGGATGAAACGTTTGCAAGACAAATTCCCAGCTCGGCGAACAGAACCACAACAACGAGCACCCGAGCTACAAATCTTCTACCAAACCTTGAACTAAAGAGAGTTGCAAAGTATGTCCACTGGGTTGATTCTAGAATTGAGAGGGTTGACTTATGAGGAGACATGGAGTGGACTGCAAGTAGACTCATTGGAATTTAGAAGAATATGGGGGGATCTTACAGAAACATATAAAATTAGTAAGGGAACAGATATGACAGAAGCAGGGAGGTCATGTTCACTGGCGGGTGAGAGTAGAACCAGGGGGCATAGCCTCAAACTAAGGGGGAGCAGAATTAGGACTGAGTTGAGAAGGAATTCCTTCACCCAAAGGATTATGAATCAATGAATTCCCTGCCCAGTGAAACAGTTGAGGCTTCCTCGTTGAATGTTTTTAAGACAAAGGAGTTAAGGGTTATGGCGAGAGGGCGGGTAAGTGGAGCTGAGGCCAAGAAAAGACCAGCCATGATCTTATTGAACGGCGGTGCGGGCTCGAGGGGGCCGGACAGCCTTACTCCTGCTCCCGTTTCTTAGGCCCTTTCACCCGAGCCTGGAGCCCCAGATATACCGCTGATCCAACCCCCAACATGCAGTCAGATTCCATGAGCTTCCTGAAGAAGGGTCACTGTACTCAGAGCACTTAGTTTGCCATCAAATCTACTGAGTTTCTTTGGCACTTCCTGATTCGGTTTGTTTGACACTTTGTCAGCCACTTGAAGGGAGTTCCAAGCCTTTGTCATGATTTGGAGATGCCGGTGTTGGATTGGGGTGTACAAAGTTCAAGATCACACAACACCAGGTTATAGTCCAACAGGTTCATTTGGAAGCACTAGTTTCCGTAGCAGTGCTCCTTCATCAGGTGGTTGTGAAGTATAAGATCATAAGACACAGAATTTACAGCAAATGTTTACAGCGTGATATAACTGAAAACGTATATTGAAAAAGACCTGGATTGTTTGTTAAGTCTCTCATCTTTTAGAATGAACCTGTTGGTTTCAGTTCTTTCACGTGTAAATTGCAGCACATTTAAAAGTTACATTCTCAAGTGAACTTTAACAGTTGGTCTTTGGCAGCTCTGGTTAAAGGGTCAAAAGAACACGCTCAAAGTGGCCATCAATAATGCAGCAAGTTTCAGCAGCAGGAGCGGGTGTCCCAACTCCTCACTCCCTCCCCACCAACCCACACATCGCAGCCCTTCCTCCGAGAGAAATTATTTCAGTGTTTCTTTGATTCAATGCCCTTTGAGGCAAATCGTTTTCAATTAACGCAGTTACACTTCAGTGAATTTAAAAGCGAGTGCAAGAGATGAAAACTATGATCAAATGAAGATTGGAGAGACTGTGATATGGTCCAGCAATCTTTAAACTCGAAGATCTACGATATCAGATTCCCAGTTGCATATTGAATTACTGTTGCAAATCCTACTTGTTAATTAATAGGAAGCAATTAGTGCACTCACTGTAGTAGCATTTACAGTGTAGAGCATTGAGTGAATCTGAGGGAGCCTATTCATTCTGTAGATCGCCACTATTGTTCTTTCTATCGTTTAAAGTGATACTGCTGAGGTGCCCTGGGTGGTAAGGCTATAAATAGTTGGCATCCAGGTCCCAGGCTAGCATCCTAACTGTGAGCTGATCTGAAACTTGAGACTGCATTTTGTCATTTCTATAAATGACATAGGATGTGAACATAAGACGTATGGTTAGTAAGTTTACAGGTGACATCAAAATAGGAGGTGTGGTGGACAGCGAAGAAGGTTGCCTCAGAGTACAATGGGATCTTGATCAAATGGGCCCATGGGCTGAGAAGTAACAGATGGAGTTTAACTTAGATTAATGCTTGGCGCTGCATTTTGGAAAGGCAAATAAGGGCAGGACTAATACACTTAACAGTAAGGTCCTGGAAAGTGTTACTGAACAAAGGGACCTTGGAGTGCAGGCTCATAGTTCCTTGAAAGTGGAATCCCAGGTAGATAGGATAATGTTTAGTATGTTTACCTTTATTGGCCAGTGCAATAAGTATATGAGTTGGGAGGTCATGTTGCGGCTGTACAGGACGTTGGTTAGGCCACTGTTGGAATACTGCGTGCAATTCTGGTCTCCTTCCTATCGGAAAGATGTTGTGAAACTTGAAAGGGTTCAGAAAAGATTTACAAGGATGTTGCCAGGGTGGGAGGTTTTGACCTGCAGGGAGAGGTTGAAAAGGCTGGGGCTGTTTTCCCTGGAGCATCAGAGGCTGAGGGATGACCTTACAGAGGTTTATAAAATCATGAGGGGCATGGATAGGGTAAATAGACAAGATCTTTTCAGTGGGGTGAGGGAGTCAGAAACTAGAGGGCATAGGTTTAAGGTGAGAGGGGGGAGATATAAAAGGGACCTAAGGGGCAACTTTTTGACTCAGAGGGTGGTATATGTATGGAATGAGCTGCCAGAGGAAGTGGTAGAGGTTGGTACAATTACGAGTTTTAAAAGGCATCTGGATGGGTTTTTGAATAGGAAGGGTTTAGAGGGATATGGGCCAAATGCTGGCAAGTGGGACTAGATTAGGTTAGAATATCTGGTTGGCATGGAGGAGTTGGAGCAAAGGGTTTGTTTCTGTGCTGTACATCTCTATGACTCTATGAGTACTCCTGTGAAGGCATCTGATCTGGATTTATGACCCTGCTACATGTGCCTGATGATTAACTATAGGATTGGCAGAACTGGACAGCATAGTAGTTTCAACTTCAACCTTTCACACCTTAGATCTGCCTTGAAGGCCCACTGTGACCAACACAGAAATGTCTGGGGTTGTCCACACCCAGATAAATTGATTTCCGGTGGAGACTTCATTGTCTGGAGCACATGGGACCACAGCAAGACCTCTCCTGAGTTTGATGCAAACTGGCCTTCTCACTTCAGTGGGAGTAATTGGAAACGTCGCACATCTATCAGTCAGTCACATCTTTTGAGATTGGCAGAAGACAAGGATATCAAAGGAGGAAAAGTTGAGGAATAGAGTTACATAGAGATCAAGCTTAACCTCATAGAATAGTGGGCCTCCTGTTTCTGTTATGCCATAGAGTATTGTGTGTTTGACCTACAGGTGAGGGTGTATAAAACATGTTTTCTAATTCCCTCCATGCACCTTCTATGCCCTTCCCCAGTGAGTGAAGCAAGTGTTATCGATCTATTCCAATACAGGAATTACTCCACAGGATTTGCTGAACTTTAAATTTTTGCCAAGGCTCTTCTGGAAGACCCAGGATGGGTCATGTTTACCCCAGAGTTTGGACAGGCAGCAGTGTACAGATAGTCGTTACAGACTGGCCATTCTAAATTGCCCAGAGGGATGTGTAAGTTAGGTGCATTAGTCAAGGGAAATGGAAAGTAATCAGGTAGGGGAATGGGTCTGGGTGAGTTACTCTTCAGACGGTCCATGTGGACTTGTTGGGCTGAATGGCCTGTTTCCACACTATAGAGATTCTATGGCTCGTGAGACCTGTCGGTGCCTGAAGCTAGTCCAACCTGCTCAATACGCTGCCCATGAATTGGATGTGAACTTCTAAACTAAGTTCCCCTGATGGTCTTTTAATGTTGAGGCATCAGCAATGAGCAGTCACTAAAACCCATCAAAGTGATGGACCATCCTGGTAGCAAATCCTCTGATGGCAGCCTCCCCACATGTGTGTTGTGTTTTGGTGAGTTGTTTGTAACTCTTGAGATCATCTCCCTCAAGCGATGGCTACCCCTTTGGGAAGGTTTGCGAATGGGTTTGGTGTGGCGAGCTCTGTTTTGGAACATGGTATAAAATGCTGGGAGTAGGACTCCTTTCCTCTTCCAGTAGGAACTACCTCCTCAATCCACCTCGTCATTTTGAACAGCTCTATGAACTAGACGTTAACCTTCCCTGTTCTGAGGTGAACGTTCCCAGACCCTACCCCACCCCCACACCCCAAGCAGTTGAATTTCCTCATTTCTTGTACCATTCTAGTCAATCTCCTTGAAGTCATTGCCATTTTATCATTTTTGGTATCCGATTTTTAAGCATGACTGCTAATTACCGACTTTGTAAAACAGCCCTATCTTTACGCAGTTAAAAATCACACAACACCAGGTTATAGTCCAACAGGTTTAATTAGAAGCGCACTAGCTTTTGGAGTGTCGCTCCGAAAGCTAATGTGCTTCCAATTAAACCTGTTGGACTATAACTTTGGACTTTTTAACTTTGTACACCCCAGTCCAACACTGGCATCTCCAAATCATGACTATCTTTGTGCAGAATTGCTTAATACCTTTATATTCATTCACGGGATGTGGGCGTCACTCACAAGTCCAGCATTTATTCATCAAAGTCCTTATTCATATTTATGACATCTCCAAGCAGCTCCATTCACCATCAAACCACCTTGGGCGGTCATCCACATCCCTCCCTCATTTGCCCCCAGCTTGTTCAACCCTCCCAGCCTGTGCTCCTCACCCCACATGGAGCCTCCCTCACCGACTGGCATTGTTTTTGCCGATTTAAACTCACCTTTTGTACTCCTTATGCGTGCGAGGCGATTTTAAAACCGCTGCCTGCCAGATTCTTGTTTGAATAACAAGCGCTGCTTTAATAGATGTCAAGGGGCGGCACGGTGGCTCAGTGGTTAGCACTGTTGCCTCACAGCACCAGGGTCCCAGGTTCAATTCCAGCCTCGGGCGACTGTCTGTGTGGAGTTTGCATGTTCTCCCCGTGTCTGCGTGGGTTTCCTCCGAATGCTCCGGTTTCCTCCCACAGTCCAGTGATGTGCAGGTTAGGTGAATTGGCCATGCTTAAATTGCCCGTAGTCAGAGGGAAACGGGTCTGGGTGGGTTACTCTTCGGAGGGCCGGTGTGGACTTGTTGGGCCGAAGGGCCTGTGGAAGGGTTTGGAGGGATATGGGCCGGGTGCTGGCAGGTGGGACTAGATTGGATTGGGATATCTGGTCGGTGTGGACAGGTTGGACCGAAGGGTCTGTTTCCATGCTGTACATCTCTATGGCTCTATTTCCACCCTGTAGGGAATCGAATCTAATCCAAAGAGCGCATGTCTCACTGGGCTTGTCAATGGAAGAGCAGGCCATGTGCCAAAATACAGTTGCTTCAAAGATAATTGTAAGACATTCCAATATGAAGGTACCAATGGGTAAAATAATGAATATTCCTACAAGTGCTAAATGTTCTAGTCAGAGGCCCTTTGATAAGACCCCTGGAGGCTGCTGTGGAAACCACCTCCCCACCCCCCCACACCCCGCCGGACGAAATAGTTCATTATTTTTCATATTCACATGGAGGAGTAGGAGGAACTGGGAAAAATCAGATTGGCAGAACTTCCTGAATAGGGGAACCCATGGAGTGTCCCAAGAGATGGTTATTTTGGAGCAGCTTGTGGTAGAACTCACTAGGGAACAGAGATATCTCTCCACGCTGCAGGCACTCAGCCTCTATTCCTGATGAAGGGCTTTTGCCCGAAACGTCGATTTTCCTGCTCCTCGGATGCTGCCTGAACTGCAGTGCTTTTCCAGCACCATTCTAGTCCAGAATCTGGTTTCCAGCATCTGCGGTCCTGTTTTTGCCAGCTCGGGAACAGACAGTTCTGGATTTCGTGATGTGTAATGAGGCAGACATGATTAAAGTGAGGAAGCCTCTAGGGTGCAGTGACCATAATGCGACGGAATTCACTCTGCAGTTTGAAAGGGAGAAATTGGAATCAGTTGTAATGGTGTTACAATCGAGTAAAGGTAACGACAGAGGGAGGAGCTGGCCAGAATTAATTGGAAGGGGAGCAGCAATGGAGGGGTTTTTTAGGGTAATTTATGAGGCACAGCAGAAATCCATCCCAAGGAAGAAGAAACATACTAAGGGGTGGTTGAGGAAAAAAGGCTGACAGGGGAAGTCAGGCACAGCATAAAAGAGACAGAGAAAGCATACAAAGATTAGTGAAGATTATTAGGAAGCCAGAGGATTGGGAAGCCTTTAAAAACCCACAGAAGATAACTCAAAAAACCAATAACAGGGGAGAAGATGAAAAATGAGAGTAAGCCAGCTCATAATAATAAAAAAAGATTGCAAGAGTGATTTTAGCTATCTGAAAGATTAAGAGTACATAGATATTGGACCACTGGAAAACAAGGTTGGAGAAGTAGTGACAGAAAACAAAGAAATGGCAGAGGAACTAAATAGATACCTTGCATCAGTTTTCACAGTGGAATACAGCAGCACTACACCAGAACGTCAAGAGACACAGGGGGCAGATTGCAGGGATAAAGGGGTCTTTTTCAGAACGGGTCAGGGTTGGGACCACAACTACTTACATTCATACCTTAACGATCTGGATGAAGGAACGAAGGAAAGACATACTGGCATTGAAGGGGTCCAGAGGAGGTTGACAGAGGTTGAGGACTCTGGGTCTGTACTTGATAGTGTTTCCACCAGCAGGATCCGAGGGAAAGCCTCAAAGTGAAGGTACAACCCTTTAAACTGAGATGGGGAACTTCTTCAGCCAGTGGGTGGCGTATCTGTGGAACTCATTGTCACAGAGGGCTGTGGAGGCCAAGTCGTTGAGTGTATTTATGACAGAGATGGATAGGTCCTTGATTAGTAAGGGGAGAAGGCAGGAGAATGGGCCTGCGAAACATATCAGCGAAATGGGCCTGCGAAACATGAATGGTGGCGCAGACTCGATGGGCCAAATGGCCTAATTCTGCTCCTCAATCTCATGGCCTTATGGCTATACTTGGATCCACAATACAAATTTCACCCAGGACCCCTCTCGGATTGTCACCCCCTCTCAGACCCTGACAGCTTTGGCGCGGCAATGGCTTGACCCACTACCTGCCCACAAACCGTGAAATGGCATCCAAAATGGAGGCCAAGCCTGTTCGTGGCAACCATCTGCCAAATTCCAGCAAGGGGAAAGAAAAGTGCCATGCCAACTTCAAACTTGATTCTGTCTGACGGTTAGTTTACCTGCCTCCTCTCCACGGACTGGTGCCTAAATGTTTTCAAACCTCGGATTATCCTGATGGGACAAGAATTCCATAATAATTTTCTGGGAACAGACAGTGAAGGAGCATTTAAAAACTGTTCTTTCTGGCCCATTTTCATCCCTCACTTTGTAAAAACAAAATATTTTTTATAGCAGAAATATCAGAGGTGGGAATAAAAAGCTAACAGTGGGAGTGGTGACAGTGGGATGTAACCTTCCGGAAGGTTCTTCAGGATCGTTGCGTCGTCAAGGGTGCCCACTATTTCTCATCTGCAAGTTGCAACCCGGTAAGATCACCTGGAAGAGTAATCTCGGGATTTCACAGTTACCACGACGTCATCCAATGTTACCTCACCACTGCTATTCTGACACGTCCAGTGGCTCGGTCAGACCTCGTCTGTCCAACATCCAGGACTCGGCATGCCAAATTTCCTCTGAGTAAATATTGGGTAGGCCGAAGCCTGGGACTGGATTTCCATTTCCCAGACTGATGTGCACACCACCTCAAGGCAAAGTGCTGCCAAGGATCGGAATTTTTCTTCCTCTTGCCTAACCACCTCGCCCTATGCCCATGACTCAACTATGCAATCCCATGGTGCCATACCCGTTGCCCTGCATCCAGGCCAAGCAGCGGCACTTCCATGTCCATTCACATATTGTGTAGAACCAAGGAACTCTGTAGTTACAAACGGATGTGTTTTATTTTTAAAAGTTTAAGGAGCTCTGGAGAAGTGGAGCATAGGAGACTGGGGGATGACCTTGTAGAGGTCAATAAAATCATGCGAGCCACAGATAAGGTAGACAGCCAACAGCTTTTCCCCACGGAAGGGGAGTCTAAAACTAAAGGGCAGAGGTTTAAAGTGAAAGTGGAGAGATACAAAAGATCCAGAGGAGCAATTATGTCACACAGAGGGTGGTGAGTGTCCGGAACAGGCTGTCAAAAGTAATGATTGAATTGAGTATAATTTTTTCATTTAAGAAAACTTTGGATAAGGTTCAGAGGGATACGGTCCCAACGCAGGCAAATGGGGTTACATTAATTGTGAAAACTGGATGGCATGAACAAGTTGGGCCGAAGGGTCTGTTTCCATACTGTAGACTGCTATGACACTAATCATTCATACATCACTTTGCGCTTTCTTTTTAAAAAAAAACTCGTGTTCCTACATGTCAATAAAATTGGCAACCATCCTATAAAGTGCCAACAGTAGAAACTGTAAATACTTGCAATCCCTTTACCTGTGCGAGTAAATATTGGATAAATTAAAAGCAGAGCCAGAGCTATCAATGAAGGTCTCAGAAGGGCAGCACAATGGCTCAGTGGTTAGCACTGCTGCCTCACGGCGCCAGGGACCAGGTTCAATTCCACTCTCAGCCGACTGTGTGGAGTTTGCACATTCTCCCCGTGTCTGCGTGGGTTTCCTCCGGGTGCTCCGGTTTCCTCCCACAGTTCAAAGGTGTACAGGTTAGGTGAACTGGTCCTGCTAACTTGTCTGTAGCGTTCAGGAATATGTAGGTTAGTTGCATTACTCAGGGAAAATGTAGAGTCATACAGTGCGGGAATGGGTCTGGGTGGGTTAGTTTACAGAGAGTAGGTGTGGACTTGTTGGGCCAAATGGCCTTTTTCCACACAGTAGGGGTTCTATAATTAGGCAGTCTAATGAATACTGGGGCTCTCAGACTGAGACCTGTATGAGGAGGTATACGGTTAATTGGTTCTGGATTAGTGGTGCTGGAAGAGCACAGCAGTTCAGGCAGCATCTGAGGAGCAGTAAAATCGCTTATCTCTCCACCCTTCAGGCTCTCTGCCTTTATTCCTGATGAAGGGCTTTTGCCCAAAACGTCAATTTTACTGCTCCTCGGATGCTGCCTGAACTGCTGTGCTCTTCCAGCACCACTAATCCAGAATCTGGTTTCCAGTATCTGCAGTCATTGTTTTTACCTATAAGGTTAATTGGAGTTATGCAATGGGTGACAAGTCATGGAAGTATCATGGAGAGGGAAGATGGCCCATGGGAGTAGATGGGTGCCATAGCTTGGCATGGGTGGTATGAAGGGACATGGGCATGAGCAGAGGGATTGGTAGAGAAGGGAGTGGGTGTGAGATCACAAGATCCTTTGATCTTGCCTTCCAAAAGAGTGCCTATGGTTCTTTGGCCTACCAGGCCTTTTAAAACAGGCCTGAATACATGAAGATTGCATAGAACTAGGAGATGCCAGTCTTTGCTGTTGAACTTGCCAGGTTGGGGAATGCAGGCAGTAGGGTCACGTGACTGCACTAGCATGCATCCATAAACAGTTGTGATGGAAATCAGACATCCCAGGAACAGGGCTGGGATGCAGACCCCAGAAACCCGTTTTCACAGTGTCTCCACAACTCCGCGAAAATCCAGACAAAAGCGAGACACCGTGGATGCTGGAGACCTGAAATAAGAACAAAATGTGTTGGAGAAACTCAGCAAGTCCAACCGAATCTGTGGAGAGAGAGAGAGAGAGAGAGAGGAACACAGAGTCTGATATGACACTTCTTTGGAATTTCCAAGAAGACAGAAATATTAACTGTTTCACTTTCCACAAATGTGGTCAGATGGGTTGAGTTTCTGACCTTTTCTTTAGATTACATTCTCTACAGTGTGGAAATAGGCCCTTCGGCCCAACCAGTCCACACCGACCCTCTGAAGAGTAACCCACCCAGACTCATTTCCCTCTGACTAATGCACCTAACATTATGGGCAATTTAGCATGGCCAGTTCACCTGACCTGCACATCTTTGGGCTGTGGGAGGAAACCGGAGCACCCGGAGGAAACCCACGCAGACACGGGGAAAATGTGCAAACTCCACACAGACAGTCGCCTAAGGCTGGAATCGAACTTGGGTCGCTGGTGCTGTGAGGCAGCAGTGCTAACCACATTAGCCCACACCATTCCCAGGACTAGTTAAGGTCAGTTCCATAAACTCAGCTGACTTCACCCCTGCCTCAGCTCATCAGCTGTTAAAAGTCCTTGTGTTTCCAATTGTTACCTCAAGACATGCCTATCCCAATGTAGTCTTGACTTGTCAGCCATGTTCAACCCTCAATGTGTTTGACAACACTCTGCCATTCATACCCTTACTTGCACCACCTCCCGATGCCCCATTGCCCCGTGTTCTAGTCAAGCAAGATTTCGATTTAAAAATTGTCATCACTGTTTTCCAGTTAACCTTTGACCTCATCCATTCCCATTTCTGTAACCTCCTCCAGCCTCACAATCCTCCATGGTATTCGCAACATTCGAACTCAGACCTCTTGAGTGTCCCCAGTTCTGGTCATGCCACCGTTGGTGGCCATGGCATGACCTAATTGAAATGCCGGAGCAGGCTTGAGGGGCTGAACGGCCTACTTTGGCTCCTGTTTGTATGAGAAAATATCTTCAGCTGCCTTGGCCCAGAACTCTGCAATTACCCATCTCAGTCTCTCTCTTAAGCTGCGGCATAAAATCTACCTCTTATTCAAGTCCACTTGTGAATTAACTTGTGAAGGTTTCATGTAATCCCTGCAGCTCAGTAGTGAGCCATTCAAGTTACATTGACCCTCCAAAGCGTATCCCACCCAGACCCACCCTGTGACCCTGCAATTTCCCACACTGCAGGGCAATTGAGAATGGCCAATCCACCTAGCCTGCGCATCTTTGGACTACGGGACAAATCTGGGGCAAACCCACAGGGACACAGGGAAAATGTGCAAACTCCACATAGACCGTCACCCGAGATTGGGATCAAACCCTGGTGTCTGGCGCCGTAAGGCAGCAGTGCTAACCACTGAGCCACCGTTTGTTGCGTTAAAGGTACGAAATAAATTTGCGTTTCTATCAATAGGAAACTGCCTTCGTTAATGCAGCTTCTACTACAGGCTGGTTACCACGGTTACCTATATCCAAAACTCCTTTCGACGTTGTGTTCCTGTGTCCTGATGTATTTATGTAAGGTATGATTTGCCTGGACAGCATGCAGAACAATACTTTTTACCGTATCTCGGTCCAAGTCATTAATGTATAATGTGAATAGTTATGATCCCAACATGGACCCGTGCAGAACTCCACCAGTCACTGGCTGCCATCCTGAAAAAGATCCTTTGCCCCACTCTCTGGTCAATGATAACCACTAGAATGTTGAGTAGAGAATTCAATGATGATAATGTCATTGAATGTCAAGGGCAGTGGTTAAATCCTGTCTTGTTGGAGATAGTTATTGACTGGCATTTGTATGGTATGGATGTTACATGCCACTTCTCAGCTAATGTCAAGAGTGTGGTGCTGGGAAAGCACAGTGGGTCAACGTTTCAGACATCTAGGTTTAGCTGCTTTTGAACATGGGCTACTTCAATATCTGAGGAGTCGTGAATGATGCTGAACATTGTGCCATCGTCGGTAAACATCCCCACTTCTGACCTTACGATGGAGGGAAGGTCATTGATGAAACAGCTGAAGACGGTTGGGATGAGGATACCACCTTGCAATGAAGTGGGATCTTGAGGTGCAGTGGTAATGTCTCTACCTCTGGATCAGAAGCTACAGGTTCAAATTTCGCCTGCCCCAGAGGTGTACTGCCATAATGTTTCTGAACAAGTTGATTAAAAGCATCAACCTTGCAGTGATGTGTGCGGGCTGAGATGGCTGACTTTTACCCACCACAGCCATCGTCTTTTATGCCAGGTATAATCCAACCACTGGAGAGATTTCCTATTGACTCCAGTTTTGCCAAGGCTCCTTGATGTCACACGCTGTCAAATGCAGGGTCGGATGTCAGGGACAGTCACTGTCTTGTCACCTCTGGAATTTTGACCATAGAATCCCAACAGTGTGAAAGCAAGCCATTTGGCCCATCAAGCCCACACCAACCCTCCGAAGAAAGCCCCATCCAGACCCACCCAATAACTCTCCGTTTCCCATAGTTAACCCACTTCGTCTGCACATCCCCAGACACTACAGGCAATTTAGCCTGGCCAATCCACCTAACCTGCATGTCTTTGACCTACAGGAGGAAACAGGAGCATCCTGAGGTAACCTGCGCAAACACAGGGAGAACGCGCAAATTCCACACAAGCTGTCACCCAGGGGTGGAATCAAACCCGGGTCCCTGGTGCTGTGAGGCAGCAGTGCTAACCACTGAGCCACCGTGCCACCCCTGTTTAGATGTTTTACAGCAAAGCTGTAATGAGGTCAGGAGTTGAGTGGCCTTGGTGGAACTGAGCAATGAGAGAACAACTTATTCCTTTAAAAGCCTGACTTGTTGGCAACTCCTTCCATCGCTTTGTTAATGATTGAGAACAGACTGATGGTCGGGTAATTGACCGGGTTGGATTTGTCCGCATTTACGTGGATTGGGCATATCTGGGCATCTGGTTGATGGACACTTCTCCAACGTCACCCTGGGACTTGTGCACAAACTCACTTCAGAGAGTTCCTGAGCAAGTACCCATGTTTCAGACTGAACGCTGCTGTCAATCTAATGCTGGGAAATTTTGGCCGGTGGAGAACAGTGCTCTCATGAACATGCTTCCTAGCGCTGAGAGAATGGCAACTGTATCCAACGGCCAGGAGGAACGATGCCGGTGAAATGGGGCACAGATCGATTTGAAATGTCACTCCTGAGCCTTGTTGCCAGTGCCCAGTATCCAGCACCTCCAGCTGCTTCTCCATATCACGTGGAGCATCCATCTGGGGTCTTGTGTCTGAGGAACAGTGGGATCTTCAACCACTTATTCTCACGCATCCGATACACAGTCTCCGCATGGCGTGAACACCCCATCCCAGCCACCATCCAGTTGTGGCTCATCCGCAAAATGTCTGCCTGCACCAGGAATGGAAATAGGACAGCACCCACAACACCAAAAATACTGCATAACAGGATTCTGTCATCCTTGTGTTTCTGGGTGGTTTTACTGAAGGACAGAAGACACTAAGAAATGGAAGACACCAATTGGGAGAGGGTGATAGGGGAGAGATCCGGAGGAGGGGGATCAACTCCAAATGTACAATTTGAAGCACAATTGTTATCAAGAGATGCATCAACTCTGTCTACTGACAGCAAATCAGAGAAGAATGATTTAAGTTATTCCGAAAACCACGGCAAGTGCAGAACACTGGGACTCCTCCAGCATTAAGTGACAGACTCACTTAAATGGCAGTGCAGTAGATAACAGTGGTGACAGTCTCAAAGACCTATTTCTCATCAGTCAACAAGGAACGTATTGATTCGCTGACAGAAGCGAAGTTGTTACTTCTGTTTAAGGCTGGTTTGCTCTTGTGATCTAAGTTCTGGCCAATCAGGAAGTCATAGGTTTGCTCGCAAACCCTTACACAGTTTTTCAAGGAGCAGAGGGGCAGGACGTGTGATATAATGGTCCAGACAAGTGCGAACTGCTATTAACTTGAGGCAATAGCTGTCAGAACGGCTGATGGGTATCTTTTTCCAAGAATGTTTAGACTTTATTTCCAACCTGGTCTGTAAACGTGTGATGAACCTGATGAACAGGTGGCACAGTGGCTCAGTGGTTAGCACTGCTGCCTCACAGCACCAGGGTCCCAGGTTCGATTCCAGCCTCAGGCGACTGTCTGTGTGGAGTTTGCACATTCTCCCCGTGTCTGCGTGGGTTTCCTCCGGGTGCTCTGGTTTCCTCCCACAGTCCAAAGATGTGCAGGTTAGATGAACTGGCCATGCTAAATTGTCCATAGTGTTAGGTGCATTAGTCAGAGGGAAATGAGTCTGGGTGGGTTACTCTTCAGAGGGTCGGTGTGGACTGGTTGGGCCGAAGGACCTGTTTCCACACTGTAGGGAATCTAATCAACAATCTCCATAGCCACCGACCTTAATGGCACCTTTAGCCCAGTGTTGATGATTCATTGATTATTCTCCAGTGAAATGCATTGGAGATGGTCCATCACATTCAACGTGCAATGGTAGGTGATGGACTCCAGATTCGCCTGGACACTTCTCCAACGTCACCTTGGGACTTGTGCACAAACTCACTTCAGAGAGTTCCTGAGCAAGTACCCATGTTTCAGACTGAACGCTGCTGTCAATCTAATGCTGGGAAATTTTGGCCGGTGGAGAACAGTGCTCTCATGAACATGCTTCCTAGCGCTGAGAGAATAGCAACTGTATCCAACGGCCAGGAGGAACGATCGGAAGGTTAAATGAAGCCTTGTCCTCCATCTCAGGATCGAGCTGTGAAAACCTCAGGGTTGCCTTTCCAAGTAGCTCTGCTTCCTGGATGGATCATATGACTGTAGCCAGCAGGAGTGTGATGGAAGCAAACAGAGCTCTCACAACTCCACATTTTACAAAGAAATAAATATTTGGACTGACCTTTGGGCGGTGGCAATTTGCTCATGGAGTCATAGAGTCATAGAGATGTACAGCATGGAAACAGACCCTTCGGTTCAACCTGTCCATGCTGACCAGATATCCCGAAACTCCAAGCCTCTAAGCGCATGTCTGTGGTTCATGAGCTGGTGAGGTTGGCAGTGTGGGTAAAGGCACCACCCTCTTTGTTTGCTTCTCCAAGCTTGGCATAGCATTAAAACAGCCTGGACACTCCTTAAGTGCCTGAAGACTGTGTAGCATTGTCAATTTTACACAGCCAGATTTTCACCAAAGGTGGGTTGTGGAGGATACTTGCCCCGTTCAAAGCTTGACGCTACTGATACCAGGGTGCTTATGGGTTGGATAGAACATGAGAGTAGGAGTGGGAGCAGAACATTTGGCCAATTGAACATGCCCCCCCCCCCAATCCAATAAAATTGTGGCTAGTCTTGGGCTTCAAATCTACTTTCCTGCTTGCTCCCCACACCCCTCAAATCCATGAGAGACATATAACCTGTCTCTCCAAACCTTCCATATACTTCTTTTCATTTATTCACAGGATGTGAATATGGCTGACCTGGCCAGTATTTATAACCCATCCTTAATTGCCCAGTGGGCATTGGAGTATCACTCACATCGCTGTGGGTCTGGAATCACATACAGGTCAGACCAGATAAAGACAGCAGATTTCCTTCCTTAAAGGACGTTAGTGAAACAGATGGGCTTTTTCAGCAATAGCAGTTTGGTCATTATTAGATTCCCTTAATCCCAGATCTTTAAAAAAAAATTGAGTTCAAATTCCACCATCTGCCATGGAGGAATTTGAACTTGGGAGTCTGTGGATTAATAGCCCAGTGATAATACCACAAGGTCATCATCTTCCCTTAATCCACAGCTCCTTTGAGTAGACTACTTGATCGATTCACCAAGCTTTGAGTGAAGTAATTTGTCCTCGTCTGGTACTGGAGACAAATTCTGTTGAGGTAAGATCTTTTTACTAACTGGTTGAATTAAAATGTAGTGCGAGTGCTGAAGGAATTGTTGCACAGTGTGGTCAGTGTTTCACACTTGAGCTGGAGGCCATTCTCAGTATCGTGATGACCCTTAATTCTCTCCCTCTTGTGGAAGCACTAGAAACCCTGTGATAGGGACTGCCTTGGGACACCATGGAATAGGTGGCCCTCCCATTGCCCGACTGCATGATGTCTCCAAACCACCTTCTCAGGGACAACAGGGAATGGGCCCTAAGTCCTGACCCAGCCAGCAATGTCTATGTCTCAGGAACAAATGATTTTTAAAACAAAACATAAGACATGGAAGCAAATGTAAGACATTTGGCTCTTCCAATCTGCTCTACCATCTTTGAATCTGTCATGACTTTTCCTCCACTTTCCTGTCTGACCTGTTAACCCTTGACTTCTTTGTCACCCAGCAAACCAACCCAATTCAGTGGCCCAGTGTCCACTATTCACTCAGGAACGGAATTCCAAAGACTAAGCACCCTCTACAAGGAGATATTCCTCCCCATCTCCAAACTCAGTAGGAGATCCCCTATTCTAAACTGTACAATCCTAGTTCTAAACTCCCCCCAAGGGATGTAACATTCTCTCACCCTGGCAAGTCCTTTCAGAATCGTACACGCCTCAATGAGATCGCCTCCCATTCTTCTGAACCCTGAGGGGCATAGGCCCACCTTGCTCAATCTCCCATGAGACGAACCCCTCTTGCCAGGAATTGGCTCGGTCAACCATCTCTGAGCTGCTTCCATAGCAAGCATGTCCCTCCTTAAAGAAGAAGACAAAAACTGTACACAGTACACAAGGAGCCCTGTCCAGTTGTGGTAAGACTTTGCCATTATGTGTCATCCCCTTTTGCAATAAAGGCCAACGTTCCATTTACCCTCCTAGTTACTAAGTCCACCCTACATGCTGATGTTTTTATGATTTATCCACATGGACTCCTCAGATACCTCAGCACTGCCACATTCTGCTCTCTTGCTCTCCATTTAAATTCTGGTATAATGCAATGCTTCCGTTCTTGTGCGACCTCACGTTATAAGAAAATCCCACAATAACCGCGCCATTTAAACGAATGGGGCCGGAATCGTGTTATGGCCAATGCGGAGAAGGAAAGTTCGCGTTCTACAAATAACGGTCTGAATTCTTCAATCGCGTTGAAGCCAATTCGTGTTGAAGAAACGTGCATTAAAGCAGAACTGACTGTAGTGTTCTTTTGTTTTGCCATGGTGGGCGGACTTCACAGACTCCGTCTGCCAGCAACTTAACTTATCAAACAAAGAACAATATAGCACAGGAACGGGCCATTTGGCCCACCAAGACTGTGCTGACATATGACGCCTCCATGCAGTCCGTATCCCTTCATTCCCTGCCTATTCATGTATCTGTCAAGATATCTCTTAAACATTGCTATTGTATCTGCCTCCAGCCCCTCCTCTGGCAGTGCATTCCAGAAACTGACCACCCTCTGTGTAAAACAACCTGCCTCTCACATCTTTCAACTTCCCCCCTTTTTACCTCAAGCCTATCTCCCCTAGTAACTGACATTTCTACGCTGGCAAAAAGACTCCGACTATGTATTCTATCCATGCCTCTCATGATTTTGTAAACTTCTATCAGGACACCTCTCAGCCTCCAAAATTCAACTTAAAACAAATCAAGTTTGTTGAATCTCTCCGCACAGCTAATACCCACCAAACCCGGCAACTCCCTCTCCAAAACCTCCAAGTCTCCCCTCAACCTCTAGAGGAAACAACTCGAGTTTTTCTAGCCTCTCCCTATAACTCAGGCCCTCTAATCCAGGCAGTGTCCTGGTAAACCTGTTCTGCACCCTCTCCAAAGCCTCCACATCCATCCTATAATGTGGTGACCAGAATTGAATGCAATACTCCAAGCATGGCTAACTGAAAGGGTGTGGGAACCAGAATAGACACAATATTCCTAACTAAATTCGTCTACGACTTCACCAACTCTGTATCTTCCTCACTACTTGCTTCCCTCACAATCTTTGGAACATTGGCAAACCTGGCTACAATGCAATCCAACCCCTTTGTCCATCGGCCATAATATGGTTAAGCCTCAGAACTGACTCCTGTGATGTCTATCCCCGGCTCTGCCCTGTTCCACCAACAGGATATTAATGCAATAGAAGGAGTTCAGAGAAAGTTTGTTGGACTAATAACTGGGATAAGCAGATTGCCTGATGAGGAAATGCTGGACTTTTTTGAAGCGACTTGTTTTAAAAAAAATGATAAATTTGCTTTGAATGTTTTTTGACAGTTGTGTGAGTACTTTGAATGTGTGGGGACCGGGTAACAGGGTAACAGACTGTACCATGCCATAATCAAGGCAGGCAATGGCCTAGTGGTATTATCGCTGGGTTGTTAATCCAGAGACTCAGGTAATATCTTGAGGATTGGGTTCCAATGTCACCACAGCAGCTATCTGGGATTAAGAGTCTAATTAGATTACTTACAGTGTGGAAACAGGCCCTTCGGCCCAACAAGTCCACACCGCCCCGCCGAAGCGCAACCCACCCAGACCCCTACATCTACCCCTTACCTAACACTACGGGCAATTTAGCATGGCCAATTCACCTGACCTGCACATCTTTGGACTGTGGGAGGAAACCGGAGCACCCGGAGGAAACCCACGCAGACACGGGGAGAATGTGCAAACTCCACACAGTCAGTCGCCTGAGGCTGGAATTGAACCCAGGTCCCTGGCGCTGTGAGGCAGCAGTGCTAACCACTGTGCCACCGTGCCGCCCTTGATGACCATGAAATGATTGTCAGGAGAAAAATCCATCTGGTTCGCTAATGTCCTTCAGGGAAGGAAACTGCCATCCTTACCTGGTCTGGCCTATATGTGACTCCAGACCCACAGCAATGTGATTGACTTTTAACTGATTAATGGGCAATAAATAGAATTGCCCTTATCCTGTGAATGAATGAAACAAAACCCTCCTAGATTCCTGTTTGGGTCTTTGAGTGATGGGGGAGAGAAGAGACAATGTGCTGATTGCAATTTAAGAACATTGCTGAAGACAGCCCTGACCCACTCAGGAAGCATTTATTTCCCCCCCCAGTCACCTCTTGACTAAAACAAGCGAAGAAGGTGAGTGTGAAAGAATAGCAACAGGAGGGTAATTTTTCAACTGCATCAGAAAGGAATGGTTTCCACAAGAGCTATTGTGGAAGTGATGAAGTGGAAAATAGCAGGGAATACTTAAGAAAGTAGACCCACCAGCATTGCACTGTGCTGTTAGCAAGATTACAATCATTCTAAAAATCATTAATATACACTGCCGAGTTGAAAAGGAAGTTGCATTAAAAACACAAACCACACTCTTTACTGACAACGCGGAGCTTTTTCAGAAAGCTGAACCGAGGTTCGCCCTCAAAATCATGTGGAGACATTATGCAGGCTGTGTTTTTCAATTTAGTCAAAATTGCTTGAATTTCCAAGAGAACCATTTCTACAAATATGTAATGGCGCAGAGCAAGCCTGCCACCAGTCGCTACTGAATTAATTTGCAGCCAGCTCTATTTAATCTGTGCCACTTGGCTGCTTTTGTGCCCTCGCACACGTGCAGAGTTTGGCTGGCAGCTGGTAAACATTTGAAGGGCACTGGAGAACACTGGCAGACATTCAGTCAGACCTCTTTCTGTTAATACAGGCTGCAGTGTAACAGACTGCACCAGGAACTGCCCACACAGAGAGGGCGTTGTTAACGGATTAAATAAGGTGCAAACGTGATTTAAAAGGTGCGGAGATCACTGGGAACAGAGGGAATTAAAATGACACAGACACAGATCCAAGTGAGAGAAAGTATAAGAAAAATATTTGAGAGTCACAAAGAATTAAAATTGGTGCAACCCTTCCACACTTATTTTTAAAAACAATCCATTTACTATTTCAGGTCACCATCAAACATACAGCAGAATAGAAAAGATACCTTCTTTACAGTGTAGACAAATAAGGAAGTGTAGACAACTTGGAAGAACTATGCTAAAACCCAGGGAGTAAACATTATGCAATAGGTAGATGTATTGATTATTTGAGAAATGACAGTCTTGAATGTATTTATCTGTGTCTGATCTGGTAGCTTTGGAGATCAGAGCAGAGAATTTCAAAGATTTGTCAAAAGATCCCACTTACAAAGTGCCCAGTGAGACAGCGAGCATGAAAATGGCTCATTAAAATGAGCAAACCTTTTCACAAGATGTTCAGGTGTAAAGTTTAATCTGGTGAAATTCTTTTGAGTTTGCAAATTGTGGAACATTCCGAAACAAAGATTTCAATTGCTTTCTGGTGCTGGACCATGAGATGCTCTTGAGGGACAGTGTGCAGGGGCAGCGATAAACTTTGTAGAAACAATTAACGTTCAGTGAATTGAAAATCGGTGGTGAGGAAGAAAGCTTCCCAGAAAGTTGAATCAATTTAGACAGAGAGCTGAGTCTCCCGAGTGGTTCCAAAAAATAATTGGAAACACATTTCAAACTCTTTGTTTGGTTCGAGCAAATTTCCTGCTGCAGTAATTTGTGCCAGTGATTTGGAACACTGTGTATCAGGATATGTTAGAATGTGATTCCACTGGGTAGTGCCATCTCTATTTGTAACAATGGATAGGATATTCCCAAGTGTGTTGTGTATATGAAGAGTGCTGAGTGACAAGACACATTTAAATTTCAGACTTGAGAACCCACATTCTCTGTGTAGTCAATTGAACATGTGCTCTCTCTACCTTTTAAGCACAGTACATATGAAATAGTAGCAGGAGCAGGCTGTTAAGTCCCTTGAGTCTGTTCTACTATTCAACTAGATTGTGTCTGAACTGTGCCTTAACTCCACCTCGTCACTATTACATCCATACCTCTCAATACCCTGTCCCCATAACAATCAGTTTTAAAATTTTCAATGAGTGTGAGATCTAAGAAGTTTTGTGGGGAGAGAATTCCGTATTTCCATAATTGTTTGAAGAAGTGCCCATTGATGTCTTGCCTCAGTTCGAAGTTTATGCCATAATATAGCCACAGCTTTATATACAAATATAACACAACTTCCACTGCTTTGTATTCCAGCCTGTTTGAGATAAAGGACCATGTTATTCTTTTAAGGTATGCTTTGTACAGTTCATATATTGATTTCTGTACTTGCACGCCCAAATCCTTCTCACCGTTCAGAAAATTTAGGTCTTTCATGGGGCTAAAGTGAATATCACCTTGTTTTTTAACTTGTTCGCAGGACCTGGGTATCATTTATCGGACATAGACATCGAACAGTTCATAGACAGGAACAGGCCGTACAGCCCACAATGTTGTGTTGGACATGACACCAAATGAAACTAATCCCTTCTACCTGTCCTTGGTTCATATCCCTCAATTTCTTGCATATTCTAAATATCCTTTAAACACCCCTACCGCATCTGCCACTGCCAACACCACCCCTGGCAGCACATTCCAGACTCCTACCACACTTCCTCAAAAAACCTTGCCCCTTTGAACTTTCCCCCCTCTCACCTTAAATGTATGCCCTCTAGTAAAAGACATTTCAACTCTGGGAAAAAGAATCTGATGGTCAACCCTATCTATGCATCTCACAATTTTACAGACTTCTATCAAGTCTCCCCTTGGCTTCCACCGCTCCAGAGAAAACAACCTGAGTTTTTCTAGCCTCTCCTTAAAGCTCACACCCTCTAATCCTAGTAAACCTCTTCAGCACCCTCCACAAAGCCTCCACATCCTTCCTGTAATATGGCGACCAGAATTGAACATAATACGCCTAAGCAAAATCTTATAAAGCAAACATTTATTACCAATCTCTTATTGGCCTTTCAAAGATGTTGGAGCCCATTTTTAAAAAAATATAATTCAGTGGTTTGCCAGTCCATATTAACAATTAATGTACAAGCCAGAGCTGTTAAAGACATTAGCGAACCAGACAAGTTTTCACAACAATCCAATAGTTCCATATTCACTATTTCTGAGATGAACTTCTTTAAACTTCAAGTTTAGTTTGATTAGTTGAATGATGGCATTTAGATTACTAGCCCAGTGCCATACTACTATTCAACCACAGTTGCTGCACATGTTGGTTTGTCTGAACAATTCTCTGACATTGTGGTCAGCACCAGCAGGAAGCGAAGGAGTGAGAATTTGCTGAGGCAAGGAACTGGGTCCATGTTGTCAAAGTCCAGCTCATTTATTCTCCAATAATGATAACAATGATAACCAAACATTGCCTTCCGACAGAAGTTTTTAAAAAGGAAATTGAATTGTTAGGGGCATTGACATACGGAGAGATCTGGGAGTACAGGTGGTCAAGAAGGCATACTGCACGCTTGCCTTCACTGGTCGGGACATCGAATATAAAAGCTGGCAAGTTCACAGCTGTAAAAAGCTTTAGTTAGGCCACGTTTGGAATTTTGTGTGCAGTTCTGGTCGCCACTCTACCACCAGGACGTGGCTGCTTTGGAGAGGGTGCAGAGAAGGCTGACCAGGATGTTGCCTGGACGGATTTAGTTATAAGGAGAGGTTGGATAAACTTGGATTATTTTCACTGGACAGACAGAGGCTGTTTCTTCCCCAGGATGGAAAGCTCAATGACGAGAGGGCACAGGTGAGAGGGGAATGTTTAGGGGAGAAGTGTAGGCAAAACTTTTCACAGAGGGTGGTGGGTGCCTGGAACACACTGCCACTGAGGATGTTGGAAGCAGGCATGTTAGCAACTTTTAAGTTGTACCTCAAGAGAGACATGAACGGGAGGCAAACAGAGGGATAAATCCCACACCTGGGCAGGAAGGACTAGGAATCAGCGCAGGTTTGGTGGGCCGAAGGGCCTGTTCCTGTGCTGTATTGTGTTGTACAATCTCAAGGTATGATACTTGTAAGGAAAGCCCAGTTGTAATAGACATTATCTGCCCAATCTGTTAATACCTGTCTCAGAGCGAGTCAAGCCAACAATGAAAGTTATAATGGTGTAATGGACGAGGGTCAGCCTGCTCTGGTGGTTGGGCTGCCCTCCTTCCCCAGCTATCACACTGAATTTGTCATCGACAAACTACACAGTCCAGGAGAAAATAACTGGAAGATAGTGCAATGCCTTCCCGTAGCAGCTAAACTAAGCTCAGTGCAGGGGCAAATTTCTGAACACGTTGAGCTATGGTCTCCGGAAAGGAAGGTGGTCACCTGAGGAAGAGGGAGATTTCAGGAAAGCTGTTTGCAAAGCGCGGACAGTCCAAGGTAGCTGGGGGTTTGGGGGATGGAGGCCGGAGAACAGAAGCTCAACGCCTGCACAAATGGAGAGCAATAACGGGTATTAAGGGCCAAGGAACTAAGTTTTGGAGAAAGGGAAAGTTGAAACGCCTTACAAAGAAGCAGCGGGATTCTCGTTCCGAGGATTCGGAGGAAGTGGAGCAGGAGAAACGGGAGGCAAGCTGCGGGAAATCTAGCCGAGTCGTTGGTGCTGGGCGTGCACCGCTGGGTACCAGTTCTCGCGAATGAGCCAGCACCAGCCAGGAAACCGGAAAGCTGATGGGCTGGCAGCACACTGACCAACAAGGCTGAAGCTCCGAATCACCTCAGCTCTGGGATTTGGGCAGATTTAGACAAACTGGGATCTGGCCCATTCGTGTACAGGATCTGGACGCATCTGAATGGGTTTGGACGGATTTGAACCGATTCAGCGTACAAAGGGTCCCAGCAGATTTAAACAGACTTGTGGACTAGTGTCCCAGATCTTTAAGTAAAACTTAAATGAGAAGTGGAAAATCTATATAATTTCCATTATTGGAGTCATTGAGTCATAGAGATGTACAGCACGAAAACAGACCCTTCGGTCCAACTCGTCCATGCCGACCAGATATCCTAAATTAATCTAGTCCCATTGCCAGCACTTGGCCCAAATCCCTCCAAACCCTTCCTATTCATATACCCATCCAGATGACTTTAAAACGCTGTAATTGTACCAGCCTCCACCACTTCCTCTGGAAGTTCATTCCATACACGCACCACCCTCTGTGTGAAGAATTTGCCCCATAGGTCTCTTTTATATCTTTCCCCTCTTACCCAAAACCTATGCCCTCTAGTTCTGGACTCCCCCAGCCCAGGGAAATGACCTTGTCTATTCACCCTATCTGTGCCCCTCATAATTTTATAAATCTTTATAAGATCACCCCTCAGCCTCCAACAGTCCAAGGAAAACAGCCCCAGCTTATTCAGCCTCTCCCTACAGATGAATCCTCCAACCCTGGCAACATCCTTGTAAATTGTTTCTGAACCCTTTCAAGTTTCACGTTCTGTGAAGAGGGAGACCATAATTGCACAAATGGCCTAAACAATGTCCTGTACAGCTGCAACATGACCTCTCAACCCCTGTACTCAACGCTCTGATCAATAGAGGAAAGTTGGTTGGTTAAATCAAAAGTGGGGCGAATGTCTCTTAACATTGCTAAAGAGGTTCTGGGGGTTTGAAGACGTATCTCAAATTTGCCAAGGAAGTTTAGAAAGACAGAAAAAGGAAAAACCTTTAGAATGGCTAGCTTAGAGAGCGTGAAGATTTCTCGTGAGAGCCCGGTATTCTTTTCTCAGATGACGAGTGTGCTGTCTCTTCAGATGACAGTAGGCACTCCCCCATCCATCGATCTTGTTATGGTTAATTCTTTCAAACTCGACATAAGTCTGACCTGATTCCTTCTTTTCGTTTCCAAACCGTTGTCTACTACTGCTCCCAGACGTCGGTTCTGTCTTGTCTGTACGTTACACCTCAGCCCTAATTAAGTTAAACGCTGCATGTGTGAGATGGACAGGTCCGATGATTAAGCCTCTGGTTCCTCAAATAAATTGAGTTTACAGTAGGGCCTCTCTAATCTTTATTCAGAAAATTAGCCGTGCACTGTTAATTGCAAATTTAGCGCTGACGTAATTTGCCAAGTAATCGGGCAGCTGCAAGGGCGGCTGAGTTGAATTACTTCAGGGGCACATTCAAGATGCAGAGTGTCAGTGCAATTGTCAGTGGACTGGCAATCAACACGTCTCAATGTCTTAACAGCATCCACATGTAAGTTGCGGACTGTTTGCCTTCAGATCTTGATACTGCAGCCTTTGTCACAAAACAGAAAAGATCCTTTCAGGAAAGGAGTCGCTCCTTCCAATGTATTTCTGCAAATAAGGTTGAGAACAAAGGGAGAAGCCATTGGCAAATTGTCTGAGAGGAAAGGGCATCAGTCACGCTACATTATACTGTGTTCCTGAGATAATACCGTTGTGAATGTTTACGTCAAATAGTTCAGGTCATTGAGAAGATGTTGGAGTTACTTCAGTAATCCAGTTCAGTTCTAAATTAAAATCAAAATCTGTGATAAGTTGAGAAATTATTAACAACAGAGGATTAATGAATAAATGGTCTTTATTGTTAAGATGATTTACGCAATGATCTGAGTGGGAACCAGTAGCATTTTATTAAAGTAAGTGAAGTGCATGGTCCAGGGAACTCACAAAGGGAATAAAGCCATAAGGTTCCATTGTTGTTGACAAACATCAATAAGACAGTGTTAGGGTAGTAATACAATCTGCAATACATGTGCAATACATTCTAATGCCCCAGAATTAACATGAGATAAACATGGGCAATAAACTGTGATGGAACAGCTCATAGTGCGTATCAAAATAGTATGTGCAGTCAAGACCCAAGATTTTGTAGCAAATCTCCCCAGATGTTATTAACACCGTGGGTCCACAAATCGCATTAAAACTTCATAAGGGATTGCAATTCTTCAGTGTCGCTGATCAGCCCTTGATGTAGCCTTCAACAGCTGCTCCTTCATGAAGTACTTCAATGTCTACTCCTGCTCTGTTCTTAATCAATCGTCTTTGCTGGTTTCCCAACTCCAGAACCTACACTTGAGTGCTTACTTTAATGTTCTTACCAGAGAGCTACCTTCAGCAACTTGAACTACCCCAAAGCCTTTCTTCACCTCTACTTCTGAGCGGCCGCATCAAACAAATACTGCTTGCGAGATTTTCAGCCCCTACTCTCAGATGTGCTGAGCTATTCGTGGGCCAAAACCTCTTCTGAGTCCCACAGCTCCCAGGATCTCTCTGGAGACCTGACTCCAATATTTGGCAGGTAGCACGGTGGCTCAGTGGTTAGCACTGCTACCTCGCAGCACCAGGGGCCCAGGAACAATTCCTGCCTTGGGCAACTGTCTGTATGGAGTTTGCACATTCTCCCCGTGTCTGCGTGGGTTTCCTCCCACAGTCCAAAGATGTGCAGGTCCGGTGAATTGGCC
The DNA here is from genome assembly GCF_047496795.1 of Chiloscyllium punctatum. Lineage (NCBI taxonomy): Eukaryota > Metazoa > Chordata > Chondrichthyes > Orectolobiformes > Hemiscylliidae > Chiloscyllium > Chiloscyllium punctatum. Next base: position 74,399,335 of record NC_092764.1, read on the forward strand.
ACGCTAAATTGTCCATAGTTGTTAGGAGCATTAGTAAGGGCTGAATGTAGGGGAATGGGTCTGGGTGGGTTGCTCTTCGGAGGGTCGGTGTGGACTGGTTGGGCCAAAGGGCCTGTTTCCACACTGTCGGGAATCTAATCTAATCTAACACCTGGAGGCTCTTCCTAAATTCTACCAGCAAAAAGATATCCTTGATTTATGCTCTTGACTTCTCACTGAGTCCCTTAAACTGAACCAATATAATTCAGTTGCTTTCCAGCAGCACAGGCAGAAGCAACACCTCCCTCTCACACACACATACTCACTGACTACCCGTCTCCTCTGAACTCCTGTTCAGTGACCATTGAACTGATGAGAGTGATCCATTGAAAACCTCCACCTGAATTGCATGTCACTAATATTTTGGAAAAGCCAAATGTAACAACTTTTGTTCCTGAGTGTGCCATGAAACCAAAAGACCGTAAAAGATAGGCTGTTCATCCCACTGATTGAGAGAATGGCTGATTTGGTAATCTTCCATTCTACTTTCCTACCTCATTCCCAGAGACCTGGATTTCCTCACTAATCAAAAGTCTGTCTATCTCAGCCTGTAATATATCTAACAACCCAGACTTTCAATCTTAATTCAATGAGTACCAGTTCAAGTTATACAACCTTTCTTTGTGAGAAAATCCCCCTGTATATGAACCTTTTCTAGACTGCCTCCTATCTTAAAATACCATTGGATAGATTAGATTCCCTACAGTGTGGAAACAGGCTCTATGGCCCAACCAGTCCACACCGACCCTCCGAAGAGTAACCCACCCAGACCTATTTCCCTCTGACTAATGCACCAAACATTATGGGCAATTTAGCATGGCCAATTCACCTGACCTGCACATCTTTGGATTGTAGGAGGAAACCGGAGCAAACCCACACAGACACGGGGAGAACGTGCAAACTCCACACAGACAGTTGCCCGAGGCTGGAATTGAACCTGGGATCCTGGTGCTGTGAGGCAGCAGTGCTAACCACTGAGCCACCGTGCCACCCAAAACAAGGGGCCCAAAACTGTTTCCTATATTCCAGGTGTGGTCTGACTGGTTTCTTGCATAGTTTTAAGGAGAGCTAGCTATCTTTATACTGCACGCCCTTTAAAAGGATGGCCAACATTCCTCTTGCCTTCCCTATTACCTGCTGAACTTGGCTGCTAGCTCTTTTGTGATGCATGTACAAGAATCCTAAATCCCTCTGAGTCACAGCTTCCTGCAGTCACTCCCTGTTTAAATAATACTCAGCTCTTCCATGATTCCTGCCAAAATGCATCAGCTTGGATTTTCCCACATTATATTCTGTCTGCCAATGTTTTGTCCACCCAGCTAACCTGTTTATATCCCGCTGAAGAATTCTTGTGTCATATTTGCTTTCCCAACTATTTTTGAAGCATCTGCACTTGCGCTTGGCTATAGTCTTCGCACCCCCCACCCCGTACCCACGGGGGATGCATTCCAAGACCTACCGCGGGAAAACCGTAATCGCGGATAGGAGCGAACCCATTCATTTCAAAGGGAAATTTACCTTATCGGTAGTCCCCCGGTCCCTGGTTCCGGAAGGTTCCCCTATAATATGATTGGGCCGTGGTAAACCTCAGGTAACTGAAACTGTGGAAAACGATTCTGATGATAAGGGCATCGCCCTATATTCACTTTCCACTTCCAAGTCATCAATGTATGTTGTAAATAATTGTTGCCCCTGCACTGATCCCTGTGGCACTACCTTAGTTAAAAATTGCCATTGTGAAAATTTCCCTTTTATCCCAAACGCTCTGTCTTCTATTAGTTAATCAATTCTCTATCCACGTTAATCTAGCACCCCCAATTACCAGGGGCATTTATCTTGTTTAGTCATTTTATGCTTTTTGGAAATCCAAAGATATTACATCTACTGGTTTCCCTTTATCTGTCCTGCTTATAATCTTCCCAATGTTGCATTCTCACAACATGCTCACTTCTGAAGCTTATAACATGACTAAAAAAGAATTTGTCACACTTCCAATGCACAAATAAAATTGATGTTGCTAATAAATTCTGGTTAGCAATTTGACTATTTATGGAATTTCTCTTCGTCTTATAAAAATGAAAGGAAAAACAAAGAAAGCACATTATCAAAGATTTCTGAACTGCGGCAAGATATTCCACTACTATTAGTTACTGCCATTGTTACATCAGTAATTGCAGGCACTGTTGAGCATACAGCCCCAGAGACCATGATGAGACTAATGTCGGGATCAATCTACTTTCTACAATTGTTAAAAAACAAAAGAGCTGCGGATGTTGTAAATTAGAAACAGAAACAGAAATGGTTGGAAAAGCTCAGCAGCATCTGTGAAGCGAAGTCAGAGTTAACGTTAAAGTTCTGAGGAAGGGTAACCAGATCTAAAACTTTAAACCTGATTTCTCTTCACAGACGCTGCTGAGCTTTTCCAGCAATTTCTGTTTTTGTTTTGCAATTGTTAGTTGAGAGATACATGTTGGCCAGAGTATCAGCAGACACTGAGGGCATTCACACCCTGGTACCTGTGCTGACTGCTTTGTGAGTTGAATTTAGTCCCATGCTCCAGGATTTTCCCCATAACCTTGCAGTCTGTTCCGTTTTGAGTGTATGAGGTGCTATCACAGGGGAGCTGCAGGGACTTCGTGTAGAACAAACCTACTCTCATCTTTCAGGATAGCAGTCATGTTACCATCCCTGCCACTTCCTGATGACCGCCAGCATGCCAGACACCAGCTATTGCTCATGCCACTGTGCCAATTGTAATATTGTGGCTAAGTGCAGATAAGTGGAAGACATGCATTTGTTCATTACTTGAGTACATATAATGAGAGACTTCTCTTTAAGATGTTGCCCAGTTACCACCTTCGCCAACAATTATTGGCTCGGCACCAACAGGAAAAGAGTCAAGTCTGTGTCAACAAACAACCAACTTTATTGGTTAGTTTACAACATACATGCCATTCACACTGTTTAGTTAAGGAAGGGTTAAAAGCAGGCATGCAACTCATACAAGACCAAACACTATGTGAACACCATTAAGTCTCTCAGACGTTCACCGTACAGTCACAAAATGTAAAGGTAATGCCCGAGAATAGGAGCCACTTGCTGACCACACTACTCCCCAAGTCTTCGGTGTTATCTTCCAAGCATGGGGTCCTCAACTTCGCAAAGGTTGATCTCTGGAGTTTTCACTGCCTGGAAATCCTTCGTTTTATCCCTTTTCCTTATTTTCCCAATATTTTGCCCTCATTGGTGTGCTGGTTCATCCCGGTGAACCTGTGCCTTTCCACACTGTAGGCTTGCTCCAAGGACACCGTTAGCATTACTTCATTACTCATCCATCAAATCAGGATTTACACCATGTGTCCTTGCTCTAAGCTGACCCATATCGAACTGGTTCCAGCCAGCACAAACCGGTGGCTGGCGCTCAGGTAACTTCAGTTCATAAGCTGCTATTCTCATGTCATAGAGTCGCAGAGATGTACAGCACAGAAGCACATTCGGTCCAACCCGTCCATGCCAACCAGATATCCTGAACAAATCTAGTCCCATTTGCCACCAATTGGCCCACATCCCTCCAAACCCTTCCTATTCATATACCCATCCAGATGCCTCTTAAATGTTGCAGTTGTACCAGCCTCCACCACTTCCTCTTGCAGCTCATTCCATACACATATCACCCTCTGTGTGAAAAGTTTGCCCTTAGGTCTCTTTCATATCTTTCCCTTCTCACCCTAAACATGTGCCCTCTAGTTCTGGACTCCCCTACCCCAGAGAAAAAACCTTAGCTATTCACTCTATCTCATGCCCCTTGTGATTTTATAAACCTCCATAAGGTCACCCCTCAGCCTCCGACGCTCCAGGGAAAACAGCCCCAGCCTGTTCAGCCTCACCCCATAACTCAAATCCTCCAACCCTGGCAACATCCTTGTACATCTTTTCTGAACCCTTTCAAGTTTCACAACATCCTTCCTATAGGAAGGAGACCAGAATTGCACACAATATTCCAACAGTGGCCGAACCAATGTCTTGTACAGCTGCCACATGACCTCCCAGCATGTCTGAGCAGCTCCTGGTCAACAAAAGGGTTATCATTCATTAAGTTGTTTTGATCAGTTCCATCAAAGGAAGATAAAGAGAGACTTCCCAACATAGCAGCAAAGAGCAGTCAGGATTTATGCATCTGCACCATTTCACCCTGTGAAACTCCAAGGAAAACTGGATCCGATTTCTTCCTTCAATGCCTGTATCTTGCACTCTTGATGGGCAACCAGGCCTTCTAGACTCAGGGCTCCTTAATCACACCCTGTAATGATGTCTGCAATCTCCCACCCCTCCCTCCCAGTGAAGGTCAGGAGCCTTTCACTGACCAGGTTGTGTTCACTGGGATGGCACTGTGTGGGAACACTAGGACAAGCAGGGACAATTGTGTAGCCCTTGCCCTGATCGGAGGTTGCTCCTCGGATGATATCGGCCAAACCATCCTTCAGCACCTTCACAGCCCGTCCTGAAAGCACTCTGGGAAAGCTCTTTCGGCATCGTAGCGACACCCAGAAAAATCACATCGATCAGTGACTGAGCCACAAGCAAGATTTTGCATTCATTCACGGGACGTTGGGCCTTCTTGGCTGGGCTGGTATTTACTGGCCACCCCTGGAGAGGGTACTGATGGTTGTAGTTTTCCCAGAGTGCTGAAGCCTTGGAGGCTGAGGGCGGGCCTTATACATTGTGCTGGGGAGGCCCCCTTCAGGCGGCTGAAGAGGTGGACAGTGGTTCAGCGTGGATGCAGCACTGGCTTTAAAGCAGTATCACCTACTGTTTGGCTGTGCCCACCTGTCCTGCTCAGTGCTGACTGGATGACTGGTTGGTCGTGTGGAGTGACAGCAACCACATGGGTTCGATCCCTAACCCCGGCTTTGGTCACCATGAAGGACTCTCCCCCTCAACCTCTCCCCTCACCTGAGGCACGGTGACTCTCGGGTTTAACCACAACGTCTCTGATGAGAGTGGACACTCACTGCTCATACAAATGATGCACTTGTGCAGTGTCTGGTGTAATACCGCCCAGAGGTATGAGTGGATGCCATTTTGGAGCACCCAACAAAGGTAGCTATTGAACCCAGCTTCTTACCGCTTATGTTTAATATGCTAACATTTTCTACTCCATCTGTCATTTCATCGAAGAATTCAATCCTGTTTGTTCAGCATTACTGCCATTTTTGTTGTATGTGCTGAATGCTTCATTATATTTTCACTTCATACACATTTTTAATTGCATGTTTGATTAAGAATTCTATTATCTTTAATCCAGTCACCCTATAAAGAATCACATCCACATTCCAGCTGTTCCCCAGTCCTATTGGGTTTCTGGTTTCTGATTTGAATAAACAGTGACATTTGTCTACGCCACATGCCCCAATAGAAAAGATCTGTTTGTGACTTGAAGATAGAGGGACTATCCAGTATAGGGTCCACCAAGTATAGAGACTGCCCAAGATAGAGACCACCAGATATACAGACTGTCCAGGATAGGCATAGCCAAGTACAGAGACAACCAGGTTATAGGGACTGTCCTGGTATAGAGACCACCAGGTATAGGGACTGTCCTGGTATAGAGACCACCATGAATAGAGACTGTCCCAGTATAGAGACCACCAGGTATAGAGACTGTCCCACTATAGAGACCACCAGGTATAGGGACTGTCCCAGTATAGAGACCACCAGGTATAGGGACTGTCCCAAGATAGAAAACATCAGGCATAGAGACTGTGTAAAGATAGAGAACATCAGGTATAACGACTGCCCAGGATAGCGACTACCAGATATAGAGACAACCAGGTATAAGGGACTGTCCCAGGATAGCGACTACCAGATCTAGAGGCTACCAGATCTAGAGATTGTCCCAGCATAGAGCCAACCAGATATAGAGGCTATCCAGGACAGAGACCACCAGGTATATACACTGTCCCAAGATAGAGTCTACCAGGTATAGGGACTGTCCCAGTATAGAGACCACCAGGTATAGGGACTGTCCCAGTATAGAGACCACCAGGTATAGAGACTGCCCTAGTATTGAGACCACCAGCTATAAGGATTGTGTCAAGATAGAGACCATTAAGTATAGAGACTGTGTAAAGATAGAGAACATCAGGTATAATGACTGCCCAGGATAGTGACAACCAGATATAGAGACAACCAAGTATAGGGACTGTCCCAGGATAGAACTACCAGGTCTAGAGATTGTCCCAGAATAGAGCCAACCAAGTATAGAGGCTATCCAGGATAGAGACCACCAGGTATAGACACTGTCCCAGGATAGAGACCACTGGGTATAGAGACTGTCCAGTATTGCTGGTTGTCTCTATGCTAGACAGTATATGCCAGCAAGTATAGACATTGGATACTGTCCAGTGTAAACTTGAAAAAGTAAATGTAAAACCTCGATCCTGGCAGATGCATTTTAATTATTCAATAAATGCTTGTGCAAAATTAAAATTGAAGTATAATGTCTAATTCTAACTGTTTGGGTGTTGTGATAACAATAAGGAATTCAAGAATGACTAATCGCGGTATTAGAGTGGCATAATCAATCTAGTTTCCAAAGAACAATAAATACCATCTTAATAAATATTCCTAATTACATGCCGGAGTAAAGAGACCTTCAATAAGCTTCAGAAAAGATCATTACTTATTTAGTTTCTTGAGCGGGCAAGTGTCCAAAGAAATTTTATCTTTAGTAAGCACATTTTTGGATTATTGCTTTTGGAATCAGAGTGGATTAATCAAAGAAAAATTCTGAAGTCTGGAATTATTAAAATAAATGTAGCTGATGGGGGCATTCTCCATTTCAGACTCTCAGACCCATAGGAGTCAAGTTGTTTAGACTGATTTTTCCACCGATTGAATTCCTTGGAGGTTTTCCTGAACCTCTGCTGTGACCTCTGTCAGTGTGCAATCAATTTAAAAATACCGAGCAGCAGTCTTTTGTGAGTTTAAGTAAAGAGGGCTAAATAAATTCGCACGTTCCTGCAATGATTTAACTTTACATCAGTCACACATCACAATCAGAATCTCTTCCCAGAGCTGAAATGTCTAATACTAACTCGGGGGCATGCATTTAAGGTGAGAGAGGGGAAGTTCAAAGAGGTGATCGGCAAGTCCTTTACACAGAGGGTGGGTGGGAGTCTGGAACATGCTGCCATGGTTGTGGGGGGGGTAGATACAACAAGGGCATTTAAAAGGGTTTCAGATAAGCACATGAATTTGCAAGGAATGAAGGGATCTGGACCAAAGACAGGCAGAAAGGATTAGTTTAATTTGACATCATACGCTGTACTATTCTATCTTCTGTCACACTTTCAAGAAAGATACAGTTAAGAAGTAAAGTTAAGAACATCTTCAAGGTAATTTCTGGAAATCCAATCATGGTAAACTCAGAACTTTGGAAACTACTGAAGCTTTATAAAAATATTTTTAATCCTGACAGTTTTCAAAAGTCAAAAATGCCACAATCATTTTTTTTCTGCAGCTGTCGTATTATCAGTTTGATCCATAATAATGCTTTAGATAAAAATCCCTATGGAGTGGAAACAGGCCCTTCAGCCCAACAAGTCCACACCGACCCTCTGAACAGTCTCTCACCCAAACCCATTCCCCTACCCTATGTTTACCCTGACTAATGCACCGAACATTGTGGGCAATTTAGCATGGCCAATTCACCTGACCTGCATATCTTTGGATCATTTCTGGGTTCAGGGATAAAGGATTTCGGTATCATGCAACTGATTTCAATCAAGCAATTAATGGCCATTGATACCCAATAGAAGGTAACTGATGGACTGTCATAAATAGTCTGAATCAGGCTTGATGGTTTTCCCTTGTTGAATAGACAGGAAATAGGCCGCACTGGTGCTGAGAGGTAGTAGTGCTAACCACTGAGCCACCATGCCACCCCTATATCACTAACCTGTAGCCACAGAATCTAGGAGCCCATAATTTCCGTTTTGGAACATCTTTGACAAGAGCAGGAGTTATATTTCAGAGGAATGCTGTTGATGGATGTTCACTCAAGGGGGAAAACCCTGCATGTTACAATTCAGGTCAGGAATTTCCAGAAATTCATGGTCTGGTTTTCAAGATGGCAGCCGGTGACTCGTGGAGTTCCTCAGGGATCCATGCTGTGACCACAATTCTTCAAGTTGAGAGGTCATGTTGCAAACGTATGGGACATTGGTTAGGCCACTTTTGAAATATTGTATACAATTCTGGTCTCCCTCCTATCGGAAGGATGTTGTGAAGCTTGAAAGCGTTCAGAAAAGATTTACAAGGATGTTGCCAGGGTTGGAGGGTTTGAGCTATAGGGAGAGGCTGAATAGACGGGGGCTGTTTTCCCTGGAGCATTGGAGGTTGAGGGATAACCTTCCACAGTTTTATAAAATTAGGATGGGCATGGATAGGATAAATTGACAATATCTTAGGGGGGCTCTGTTCTTGGACCTCAGCTCTTTGTAGCTTTTATAAATGACTTGGATGAGGAGGTTGAGGGGTGGGTTAGTAAATATGCCAATGACACAAAGGTTGGAGATGCTATTGATAGCATCGAGAGTTTCAGGCTATAGCATGACATTAACAGGATGCAGAGCTGGGTTGAGAAATGGCAGATGGAGTTTAACCTCAATAAATGCAAAGTGATGCATTTTGGAATTTCAAACTCGAATGCTGAATATAGGATTAAAGACATGATTTTTGGCAGTGTGGAGGAACAGCAGGATTTTGGTGTTCAAGTGCATAGATCCCTCAAAGTTGCCACCCAAGTGGATAGGGTTGTTAAGAAAGCATATGGCATTTTGGCTTTCATTAACAGGGGGATCGAGTTTAAGAGCTGCGAGATTTTGCTGCAGCTCTACAAGTCCCTGGTGAGACCACACTTGGCATATTGTGTCCAGTTCTGGTCGCCCTACTATAGGAAAGATGTGGAGGCTTTGGAGAGGGTGAAAAGAAGGTTTACCAGGATGCTGCCTGGACTGGAGGGCTTGCCTTATGGAGAGAGGTTGAATAAGCTCGGACTTTTCTCTCTGGAGAGAAGGAGGAAGAGGGGTGACCTCGTTGACTTGTACAAGGTGATGAGAGGTATGGATAGAATTGATAGCCAGAAACTTTTCCCCAGGGCAGGACTGACTGGCACAAGGGGTCATAGTTTTAAGGTGTTAGGAGAAAGGTATAGAGAAGACATCAGAGGAAGGTTCTTTACGCAGAGAGTTGTGAATGCATGGAATGCTTTATCAACTGTGGTGGTGGAAGCAGAGTCATTGGGGATATTTAAGTGACTGCTGGACACGCACATGGATAACAGTGAGTTGAGGGGAGTGTAGGTTCGGTTATTTTATTTTAGATTAGGATTAATCCTCGGCACAACATTGTGGGCCTGTTCAGTGCTGTACTTTTCTATGTTCCTTGTTCTATGTCTTTTCCCTGGGCTGGGGTCATCCAGAACTAGATGGCATAAGTTTTGGGCGAGAGGGAAAAGATTTAAAAGAGACCTAAGGGGCAACTTTTTCACACCGAGGATCGTGCGTGTGTGGAATGGGCTGCCAGAGGAAGTGGTGGAGGCTGGTACAATTACAACATTTAAAAGGCATCTGGATGGGTATATGAATAGGAAGGGTTTGGAGGGAGATGGGCCAAGTGCTGGCAACTGGGACTAGACTAATTTAGGATATCTGGTCAGCAAGGACGAGTTGGACCAAAGGGCCTGTTTCAGTGCTGTACATCTCTATGATTTTAATGCTCTGAATGAAAGAAGTGAAGGCATTGTTAAGTTTGCAAAGGTCCGTGGAGGAACAGGCAGTGTTGAGGAGGCAGGAAGGTTGCAGAAGGACTTGGAGAGTAGACAGAGATGTGGCAGATGTGGGAAAGTGTGAGGTTGTGTGCACTTTTGTAGGAGGAATAAAGGCATAGACTATTTTCTAAACAGGAAAAGGCTTTGGAAATCTGAAGTACAAAGGGACTTGGGAGTCCTACTTCAGGATTCTCTTAAGGTTCAGTTGACAGTTAGGAAGGCAAATGCAATGTTAGTATTCATTTCAAGAGGTCGAGAATACAAGAGTGCTGAGGCTGTGTCAGGCTATGGTCAGACCACATTTAGAATGTTATGTGGCATTTTGAGCCCTGTATCTAAGGAAATATATGCTCGTGTTGGAGAGGGTCCAGTGAAGGCTTATAAGAATGATCCTGGGGATGAAGGGCTTGCCATATGAGGAGCAGTTGAGGAATCTGGGCCTGTGTAGAGTAGAAGTTTGAGGGGGGGATATCTGATTGAAACTTGCAGGATACTGTAGGCGTGGAGAAGATGTTTCCATTAGTCAGACAGACTAGGACTCAATGGTGTAGCCTTAAAGAGAGGGGACGATACTTTAGAACTCAGATGAGGAGGAATTTCTTAAGTTAGAGGGTAGTTAATTTGTGGAACCTATTGCTGCAGAAGGCTGTGGATGTCACGTCACTGGCGCATTTAAGACAGAGATAGATAGTTCAGTTCTTGATTAGTAAGGGGATTCAGGGTCACAGAGAAGACAGGAGAATGAGGTTGGGAAACATATCAGCCATGATCGAATGGCAGAGCAGAGTTGATAGGCCCAATGGCCTAATTCTGCTCCCTATATCTTGTGGTCTTATGGTCTGTATTGTTGTAATGTTCACCTGACAGTCATCCTACCAATTCTGGAGTTTCTGTTTTTAGAAGAATGCAGGTTTAAAAAGCATCATACCTTCATGTGTAAACTGATAGGTCATTCCAAGGAATTGGTGCAAATGGCAGAGAGTTGGCCATTTTCACCAAACCTCTGGTGCCAGCATCTCCGAGACTGGCAGAGTTTGTTGGGGAGCTCAGTGCCTTGAACTTTGGTTTTAAGAATCTCTCTGTTGACACCCACTGTGAAAATCCTGATTCAACCTCATCTTCAATCTCAAAGCTATTAGAATGCATTCTGTTTGTGTGGTAGCGATGTTGACACCCACACTGGAGGCTAGTTCATTTTACCCGACAGTGAAAAATGTGTGACGTTGGATCAAGTGCCTTTTCATAAACTTACCTTGGCACCAGTCTCTGGAATGAAACATGAAACCATTATCTTCTATCACTGTGCTCAAAGCAGTATCCATTCACTTCATGCTTACAGAGAATTGAATAAAGAATTGAATATTGCAATGTTATGGTGATAGTTGACATTTATGGAGGGTGTCTAAGTGACTTCACAATGCTTGGGAGAGCTCACCCATTTAATCATTCCCACATCATTCCCCAAATGTGAGGCATTGCATTTTGGTGGAACAAACAAGGGCAGGACTTATACAATGAAAAGTAAGGCCTTGGGTAGTGTAGAACAGACAGACCTAGGGGTTCAGGTACAGAAATCTTTAAAGTTGGTGTCACAAAAGGCAGGGTTAAGAAACCATTTGGCACGTTCACTTTCATTGCTCAGACCACTGAGTAGGGCAGTTGGGGTGTTATGTCAAGGTTAAACAGGTAGTTGGTGAGGGCTCTTCTGGAGTACTGGGTCCAGTTCTGGTCGTCCTGTTATAGGAAGGATTTGATTAAGCTGAGAGTGTTCAGAAGAGATTTAGACAATAGACAATAGACAATAGATGCAGGAGTAGGCCATTCAGCCCTTCGAGCCTGCACCCCCATTCAATATGATCATGGCTGACCATTCCTAATCAGTATCCTGTTCCAGCCTTATCTCCATACCCCTTGACTCCACTATCTTTAAGAGCTCTATCCAATTCTTTCTTAAATGAATCCAGAGACTGGGCCTCCACTGCCCTCTGGGGCAGAGCATTCCACACAGCCACCACTCTCTGGGTGAAGTAGTTTCTCCTCATCTCTGTCCTAAATGGTCTACCCCGTATTTTTAAGTTGTGTCCTCTGGTTCGGCACTCCCCCATCAGCGGAAATATGTTTCCTCCTGCCAGAGTGTCCAATCCTTTCATAATCCTATACGTTTCAATCAGATCCCCTCTCAGTCTTCTAAACTCAAGGGTATACAAGCCCAGTCGCTTCAGTCTTTCCGTGTAAGGCAATCCTGCCATTCCAGGAATTGACCTCGTGAACCTACGCTGCACTCCCTCAATAGCCAGAATGTCTTTCCTCAAATTTGGAGACCAGAACTGTACACAGTACTCCAGGTGTGGTCTCACCAGGGCCCTGTACAGCTGCAGAAGCACCTCTTTGCTTCTATACTCAATTCCTCTTGTTATGAAGGCCAGCATGCTATCAGCCTTCTTCACGACCTGCTGTACCTGCATGCTTGCCTTCATTGACTGGTGTACAAGAACACCCAGATCTCTCTGAACAGCCCCTTTACCTAATTTGATACCATTGAGGTAGTAATCTGCCTTCCTGTTCTTGCCACCAAAGTGGATAACCAGACATTTATCCACATTAAACTGCATCTGCCATGCATCTGCCCACTCACCCAACTTGTCCAGGTCACCCTGTAATCTCCTAACATCCTCATCACATTTCACCCTACCACCCAGCTTTGTATCATCAGCAAATTTGCTAATGTTATTGCTGATACCATCTTCTATATCATTTACATATATTGTAAAAAGCTGCGGTCCCAGCACAGATCCCTGCGGTACCCCACTGGTCACTGCCTGCCATTCCGAAATGGAGCCGTTAATCACTACCCTTTGTTTCCTATTAGCCAACCAATTCTCTATCCAATCTAGTACTTTGCCCCCAATATCGTGCGCCCTAATTTTACTCACTAACCTCTTGTGTGGGACTTTATCAAAAGCTTTCTGAAAGTCCAGGTACACTACATCCACTGGATCTCCCTCGTCCATCTTCCGAGTTACATCCTCAAAAAATTCAAGAAGATTAGTCAAGCATGATTTCCCCTTCATAAATCTATGCTGACTCTGTCCTATTCTGTTACTATTATCCAGATGTGTCGTAATTTCATCCTTTATAATAGACTCCAGCATCTTTCCCACCACTGAGGTCAGACTAACTGGTCTATAATTTCCTGCTTTCTCCCACCCACCCTTCTTAAAAAGTGGCACAACATTAGCTGCCCTCCAATCCTCAGGAACCGACCCCGATTCTATTGAACTCTGGAAAATAATCACCAGCGCATCCACGATTTCCCGAGCCACCTCCTTCAGTACCCTGGGATGCAGGCCATCAGGTCCCAGAGACTTATCAACCTTCAGACCTAACAGTCTCTCCAACACCAAATCCTGGCAAATATAAATTCCCTTAAGTTCAGGTCCTTCAGCCACTGTTACCTCAGGGAGATTGCTTGTGTCTTCCCCAGTGAACACAGATCTGAAGTACCCATTTAATTCCTCTGCCATTTCTTTGTTCCCAATAATATATTCCCCTGTTTCTGTCTTCAAGGGCCCAATTTTTGTCCTAACCATTTTTTTGCCTTGGACATACCTAAAAAAGCTTTTACTATCCTCCTTTATATTTTTGGCCAGTTTACTTTCGTACCTCATTTTTTCTCTGCGTATTTCCTTCTTACTAATCCTCTGTTGTTCTTTAAAAGCTTCCCAGTCCTCAGTTTTCCCACTTATCTTCGCTAAGTTATACTTTTTCTCTTTTAACTTTATATGTTTCTTTACTTCGCTCGTCAGCCACGGCCGCCCATGTCTCCTCCTGGGATCTTTCTTCCTTTTAGGAATGAACTGATCCTGCATCTTCTGCATTATACACAGAAATATCCGCCATTGTTCCTCCACGGTCTTACCTGTTAAGGTATTGAACCATTGAACTTTGGCCAGTTGCTCCCTCATAGCTCCATATTTCCCTTTATTCAACTGAAATATTGTCACTTCCAATTGTACCCACTCCCTCTCAAATTGCAGATTGAAGCTTATTGTATTATGGTCACTACTTCCCAATGGCTCCTTCACTTCGAGGTCACTGACCAATTCTGGTTCGTTGCACAATACCAGATCCAGAATCGCCTTATCCCTGGTCGGCTCCAGCACCAGCTGCTCTAAAAATCCATCTCTGAGGCACTCCACAAAGTCTCTTTCTTGAGGCCCGATACCATCCTGATTCTCCCAGTCTACCTGCATGTTAAAATCCCCCATAACAATTTACCAGGACATTGCCAGGAATGGAGGGTTTGAATTATAGGGAGAGGCTGGATAGGCTTGGGACTTCTTTCACTGGCGCGTAAGAGGCTGAGGGGTGACCTTTTAGACTTTTATAAAATCATGAGGGGTATAGATAAAGTGAAAAGCAGGTGTCTTTTCCCTAGGGTGCGGATTTCAAAACTAGGGGGCATATTTTTAAGGTGACAGGAGAAAGATTTGAAAGAGACGTGAGGGACACTTCTTTTACACAGAGAGTGTTTAGTGTGTGGAATGAACTTCCAAAGGAAGTGGTGGATACAGGTACTATTACAATGTTTAGAAGATATCTGGACGAGTACATGAATGAGAAATGTTTACAGGGATATGGGCCAAGTGCAGGCAGGTGGGACTAGTTTGGTTTAGGATTATGGTTGGCATGGACGAGTTGGACTTAAGGGTATGTTTCCAGACTGTATGACTCTACGACCTAAATGGATTACAGTGATAGAGGACTAACTGCTGTTGTGTCTTAACAAGAGGAGGCATTTATACATACGACAGAGACACTCACCCATACATTAGCAAAGCAGGCAATGTCAAACACAAGTCATTTCAGCAAATTACTCACGGAATTCATCAGGTACCATTTCAGATACTGGTGACTCCATCACCTTAAAATCTCTGAGTGAGTATACATTTGACTTTAAAACTGTGCCCTACTTTCACCCATCCTCCAAGTGTAACATGTGTCTGTCATATTGGGCACTGTATGTGCCTGTGAGGCTGTTTCTGTTCCATGCTGCTGAATATCTACTGTTGGGCCTGCTCTTGCTGGCTTCTCACACGTGTCTTCAAGTGCTTCTGTGTTGAAATGTGAGTTAGTTTTGTTGCTTTCCTATGTTATGGTTGTCCTTCTTACCTTCGAAGTTGTTGAAGGTGTCTGCTTCCAGCATAATCAGGATCATTTTCTCCAGAGCCAACTGGGGAAACTGTACTAAATCTGGCAAATAATCAGAACAAAATCTGTCCGTTATGAATTCTGATTTCAAAACCTCATAACCGCAATTTTTCCCCAATCTGCAGAAATCATTAACAAAATTATCCTTTGAAAGATGAATCCTGTTATATAGGAAATAGGAACAGGGATAGACCATTCAGTCCCTTGAACTGGCACCATCATTCTAGATCATGGCTACTTATCTACCCCAATGGCATAGTCTTACACAATGTTATTAATAGTGAGAATTCTGTTCAGCTCCATCTGAAGTGAACTTAGTGCCTGAGTTCCCAGGGGTAGGGAAATCCAAAGGTTCACCACCTTCTGTGTGAAGAAGTTGCCCCTCATTTCAGCTGTAGATGTCCTGCCTTTTATTTTGAGACTGTGTCCCAAATACATTTCTTGGCCAGATTCTACAGAACTGAAGCAAGGATTGTTTGCTCAAATCCCCATGCGCTAATGGCTAATGTAACGGTTTTCCTTCCAAGATACCGATGCACCTGCACAACAGCTTCAGCAACTTGTGCAGAAGATCTTCTCGAGTTCTCTTCTACTGAAAGGCATGACCTCTCACTCATCCACATTACACTCCAGCGGCCGTGCTCTTGTCCGCTCACTCAGTCTGTCTGAAACCTTCCGTCCATCCACCTCGCAACTCAGATTCTCACCACGTTTTGGAAACATTACATTTGGCCTTCACGTCCAAATTATTGTGATGGATTGTGAAGATCTGGGGTCCAAGCACTGAACTGTCTGGTACGCCACTGGTCACAGCCTGAGAATAACGCTTTTATCTCATGATCATATTGAATGACAGAGCAGGCTTGATGGACTAAATGGCCTTCTCTTATCCCTACCTTGCAGCATTCCTGGCTCTTTGCCTTTTGTATAACTTACTTCAATGGCCCTTGATTCCCCTTCTGTAGCCATGCCTTCTGGTGTCCACTTACTGTGGCAATGCTTGTTGTGAGCTAGACCGACTCCTGTTTTTGCTTTTAGTCATCCCATCCCTTCTCTGCTCCCCGAATTTAATGATTAAACCCTTATCCAACAGGACTTCAAACCTTAATCATGAAGCTCACAGATATATTCACTTCCTAGCTCAACATCTAACTGGGAATGTTCCAACAGGTCCTGTGTAATTTATAACAACCAGGTCATTTCTAGCCACAGTCTATGCTCAGTCTATGCTTCTGACCAGGTCTGAAGTCAAGGCTTTAGCCTCTGGTGTTATTTCTCCTTTGCTGGCCTTTCTGAAGTTTGTTCAAGATCTCCCACCTACTGACTGCAAGAGGATGCAGCCAAAGCAGGAAGTTATTTAAAGCTGTAAACTCAGGAAATTCCTTCTCTTGGGTTCAGTGGATTTGTTTTCCACATTTGCATCCATTAATGTTAAACCACGAACCCCACCGCTGATCACCATGTGGTATTTGTGGGCAGAAACATGCTGCCACCATTCCTCTCGACTGGACCTAAGAACCAACTTGGTTCATCATGGGTGAGGAACAACCACAAGGTGAGTCTTAATGAGGAGAGAGTTTTGTCTTAACAAGAGATAGATTATTGCAATAACAGCAACAAGATCCAAGTTAGGTTAGCTAGTTAGACACTGTGACTAAGACTATCTGGAGATACAAATGACATATCTGTCCTCTTTGAGATCAGTGCTAACTTCCCTATTTTCCCAGCCAGGAGTGTAAGACGTTATCATATTGAATAAAGTTTAATACAGAATCATCCTTCAGAATCATTATTTTATACAAAGCTTGATTGATTTTCTTGCACTGCTGCCTCACAGCATCAGGGGACCCGGGTTCGATTCCAGCCTCAGGTGACTGTTTGTGTGGAGTTTGCACATTCTCCCTGTGTCTGCGTGGGTTTCCTCCGGGTACTCCGGTTTCCTCCCACAGTCCAAAAATGTGCAGGTCAGGTGAATTGGCCATGCTAAATTGCCCGTAGAGTTAGGTGCATTAGTCAGAGGGAAATGGGTCTGGGTGGGTTACTCTTCGGAGGGTTGGTGTGAACTTGTTGGGCCGAAGGGCCTGTTTCCACACCATAGAGAATCTAATCTAATCTTGTTTTAAAATAAAACTGTCACTAATGGGGGTCGGCAGCTCATGTGCAAGGTGTGCCAAAATATGAATCCTTTTCATGCTTTGAAGTCTTAGCATCTAAATAGCTTGTTAAAATCAATTGACACCCAATCTTTAGAGTTCAGGAAGAGGGAAGAACTTTATTCTTTACAAACTCCCAGTGTAGTTCTTCTGCCAATCTGCATTCCACAAACTCCCTCCCTTTTTCTGTTTCTCTCTCCTGCATTTGAAACCTTCCATGGGCCCACCGCTAAATTTTCTTCACTGGCTCATCATCCAAGTTCTAATGAGCTGAGATATTATCACCAGACTGTTAATTCAGAGACCCAGGTCATGTTCTGGGGACCTGGGTTCAAATCCCACCATGGTTGATAGTGGAATTTGAATTCAGTAAAAATCTGGAATTAAGGGTCTAGTGGTGACCATGACTCCATTGCTGATTGTCGGCATCTGGGGCCTTTAGGGAAGGAAACTGTCATCCCTTCCTGGTCGGGCCTACATGTGTCTCCAGACCCGTGGCAATATGGTTGATACTTAACTACCCTCTGGACAATTAGGGATGGGCAATAAATGCTGGCCTCGCCAGCAAGGCCCTCATCCTTTGAATGCAAAAAAGAAAAAGGTTGCTTTTAGTTGTAAAGTGTTAAATATCAGAGACTTAAAACTGGCCAGACAGCATTTAGGCGTACACAGTACTTTCCGGCTGGTATTTTATTTCAGCTTAGATTTCATAAACCTATATGTCGGTAAAGATCTCACCCAATTATCCCAGATTTAACATATAATCATCGCCTGCTCCCTCACTCTATTTGGTCCCGGGTTCCCTGGCACACTCTACCAGATGAGAAGATAAAGAGCCTACATTGATGGAAACTGTGCTGGACCCATTTCCAGAGTTGAGATGGAGTGCACTAACTTGTTGCTTCACGGCCTAGCAGGGCAGGCTTTGAGGTGGTTGAGGTGCAAGTTGCATATTATCAAGAAAATCCACAAGAAACAGGAAAAACTGAAGCGTAAAATTAATTTCTAACTTTGTTCAGCGCGTATTAAAATATTGATGAATCTTAATTAAAAATGATATTTTATGTGGCCTTAATAGCTGTCTGGAGGATATTTAAAATACATTGTTCACATTACCACATAATGAATTGCTGCTGAACATCTGTGCAGGGCGAAGCCAGAAAAGTTCTTGTCACAAAGAAAATTAATTAGAGCGCTGATGTTGGGTGGGTAAATTATTTAGATTTCTCAATAAGGAAATAAAGTTCCATCACAGCCCAGTGTGAAATTAATTTTTCTTGAAGTCAGTTCTACCATTCGAAGGGCTGTCAGTGAGATTTGCATTTTTTATTTCTGATTTCTTTTTCCCTTTCAAAATGTAATTTTTCCCCACTCTGTTCTCGAAGAGTGAAGTGAGTGATGAGGAGTTAGCATTGATTTCTATTTTAAACTGGTAATTGGATCAAGTTCAGTTGGGTCAGATTATGAGTCCAATTCAGAGCCCGGGATGGGGATTGAACTCTTGGCATCAATCTTCACTGTCGATGTTGCTAACAGAATTCGAAAATTCAAGGGGAACCATGGGGGAAGTAAATAACTGGCAATAACTATCCCTAGAGGGAAAGTGCTAGGGAAATTAATGGGGATCAAAGATTGATAAGTTCCCTAGCGCTCATTGGGTACACCAGAGAACGATGAAAGAAGTAACTACAGAGATAGTGGTTGCAGAAATTGTAATCTTCCAAGTGGAAAAGTCCGAGAAGATTGGGAAAATTGCCAACGTAACACCTTTCGTTAAATAAAAGGAGATTAAAAAAAAGGTTAACTAATTTAATGGCAATTGTTTTACACAGAGGGTGGTTCGCACGTAGAATGAACTTCCAGAGGAAGTGCTGGATGTGGGTACAATTACAAGTTTTCAAAGACATTTGGATAGATACACCAATAGGAAAGGTTTGGAGAAATATGGGCCAGGAACAGGGAGGTGGGACTAATTTAGTTTGGGATGAACTGGTTGGACCAAAGGGTCTGTTTCCATGCTGTATGACTCTATAGGCAGTCAATTAATGTTTGTTATTGAGAAAATGTTAAAGTCTCTTATAAAGGATGTAAAAATGGATCATTTTGAATGCATAATATGATCAAGCAGAGTCAGCGTAAAGAGAAAATGATATATGACAAATTGATTGGAATTTCTTGATGAGGTAACAGGCAGGATAGATTAAGGGGAAGTAGTGGAAGTATTATATTTGGATTCTCAGAAGGCATCTGATAGATACCACACATTAGATCACTTCATAGATCATAGAATTCATATATTGTGTAAACAGGCCATTTGGTCCAACAAATCCACACCAACCCTCCGAAGAGTATCCCACCCAGACTCATCATCCCTATCCCATTACTCTACATTTACCCCTAACTAATGCACCTAACCTACACATCCTTGGACATTATGGACAATTTAGCATGGCCAATCCACCCTAACCTGCACATCTTTGGATTGTGGGAGGAAACCGGAGCACCCGGAGAAAACCACACAGACACGAGGAGAATGTGCAAACTCCACACAGAGTCACCTGAGGCTACAGTCAAACACTGAGCCAGCGTGTCACTCACTTAGAGTCATAGAGTCATAGAGATGTACAGCATGGAAACAGACCCTTCGGTCCAACCTGTCCATGCTGACCAGATATCCCAACCCAATCTAGTCCCACCTGCCAGCACCCGGCCCATATCCCTCCAAACCCTTCTTATTCATATACCCATCCAAATTCCTCTTAAATGTTGCAATTGTACCAGCCTTCACTACCTCCTCAGGCTGTTCATTTCATACACGTACCACCTGCTGCGTGAAACATTTGCCCTGTAGGTCTCTTTAATATCTTTCCCCTCTCACCCTAAACCTATGCCCTCTAGTTCTGGACTCCCCCACCCCAGGGAAAAGACTTTGTCTATCTATCCTCTCCATGCCCCTCATAATTTTGTAAACCTCTATAAGGTCACCCCTTAGCCTCCGACACTCCAGGGAAAACAGCCCCAGCCTGTTCAGCCTGTAGCTCAAATCCTCCAACCCTGGCAACATCCTTGTAAATCTTTTCTGAACCCTTTCAAGTTTCACAACATCTTTCCAATAGGAAGGAGATCAGAATTGCACGCAATATTCCAACAGTGGCCTAACCAATGCCCTGTACAGCCGTAACATGACCTCCCAACTCCTGTACTCAATACTCTGACCAATAAAGGAAAGCATACCAAACGCCTTCTTCACTATCCTATCTACCTGCGACTCCACTTTCAAGGAGCTATGAACCTGCACTCCCAAGGTCCCTTTGTTCAGCAACACTCCCTAGGACCTTACCATTAAGTGTATAAGTCCTGCTAAGATTTGCTTTCCCAAAATGCAGCACCTCACATTTATCTGAATTAAACTCCATCTGCCACTTCTCAGCCCATTGGCCCATCTGGTCCTGATCCTGTTGTAATCTGAGGTAACCCTCTTTGCTGTCCACTACAATTTTGGTGTCATCTGCAAACTTACTAACTGTACCTCTTACGCTCGCATCCAAATCATTTATGTAAATGACAAAAAGTAGAGGGCCCAGCACCGATCCTTGTGGCACTCCACTGGTCACAGGCCTCCAGTCTGAAAAACAACCCTCCACCACCACCCTCTGTCTTCTACCTTTGAGCCAGTTCTGTATCCAAATGGCTAGTTCTCCCTTTATTCTGTGAGATCTAACCTTGCTAACCAGTCTCCCATGGGGAACCTTGTCGAATGCCTTACTGAAGTCCATATAGCTCACATCTACAACTCTGTCTTCATCAATCCTCTTTGTTACTTCTTCAAAAAACTCAATCAAGTTTGTGAGACATGATTTCCCTCGCACAAAGTCATGTTGACTATCCAAGGACTTATCAGTCCTTGCCTTTCCAAATACTTAATACTTAATAAGACAAGGACTCACAGTGTTGGAGATAACATGTTAGCATGGATAGGGGGTTGGCTAACGAATAAAAGACAGACAGTATGGATAAGGGACATATTTTCAGACTGACAGCCTGTAACTCGTGGTGTGCCACAGGGTTCAGTGTTGGGGCCATCTTTATTTACAATACGTAACAATGACTTGAACGAGGAAAGTGAATGTACTGTCATCAACTTTGCGGATGAGACAAAAATAAATGGGAAGGAAAGTGCTGAGGATGACACAAAGAATCTCTGGTGGGATATGGCCAGGTTAAGTGAGCGGGCAAAAACTTGGCAGATGGACTATAATGTTATGCACTTCGGCAGGAAGAGTAGAGCAGCTGAATATTATTTAAATGGAGAAAGACTACAGAACAGTACAGAAGGATTTGAGAGTCATTGTCCATAAATCAGAAAAGACTAGCATCCAAGTTCAACAGGTCGTAGAGAAGACAAATGCAAAGGAAACCTTTATTTCAAAAGGAAAGAACTAGAAAAATAGGGATGTCTTGTTAAAATTATTCAGGGTATAGTCAGACCACAGCTAGAATACTGAGTATAGTTTGGGCTCCTTATCTAAGGAAAGATGCACTGGCATTGGAGGCAGGCCAGAGAAGGGTCACTCAGTAGATCCCAGGTATGGAGGTATTTCCTTATAAGGAGAGGTTCAGCGGTTGAACTTGTACATGGTGGAATATAGAGAATAAGAGGCGACCTTATTGAACCATATTTCTTAAGTAGCATGACAGGGTAGATGCGGAAAGGTTGCTCCCCTCAGGGTGTAATCTCAGAGTAAATAGCCTTCCAGTTAAGGCAGCGATGAGCAGGAATGTTGACTCTCAGAGGGCTGTGAGTCTGTGGAATTCTTCATCACCAGGGCCGTTGAGGCCAGGTCATGAAGCATATTTAATGCTGAAATAGATTGTTAATCAGTCAGGGATTCCAGGGTTTTGGGAAAAGGCAGGGAAGTGGAGTTGAAGATTGGCTGATCATGGGGATACTGGAATGGGAGTAGATTATTCAGCCAGCGAACCTGCTTTTCCATGTAACCCAGTTGTAGCTGATCAAACCCGCCTGTTACCCACATGATCTGCACAACCCCCTACACCGTGTAGTAGCAAAAATATAACAACCTCTACTTTAAATATGCTGAACAACTGAGCTTCTTCTGTGGTTGACAAATCCAAGATTCACCACCCTCCATGTCTAATATACCATTTTCCTCATCTTGGTCCTCATGGTATGATTAGATTCCCTACAGTGTGGAAACAGGCCCTCTGAACAGAAACTCCGAAGAGTAACCCACCCAGACCCATTCCCCAACATTTACTCCTGACTAATGCATCTAACACACTGAAGAAGGGCTTATGCCTGAAACGTCGATTCTCCTGCTCCTTGGATGCTGCCTGACCTGCTGCATTTTTCCAGCAACACATTTTTCAGCTCTGATCTCCAGCATCTGCAGTCCTCACTTTCTCCTACCTAACACTATGGGCAATTTAGCATGGCTAATTCACCTGACCTGCACATCTTTGGACTTTGGGAAGAAACCGGAGCACCCGGAGGAAACCCATGAAACACGGGGAGAATATGCAAAGTCCACACAGACAGTCGCCCAAGGCTGGAATTGAACCCGGGTCCATGGCGCTGTGAGGCAGCAGTGCTAACCACTGAGCCACCGTGCCACCCTCACTTAGTTTTACATTTTACCATTGGTTCTAGTCTCCTCCTCCTCAAAGGACAGTTGAATTTCCACTTTAAGAGAGAACATTTGTGGGGTATTGGGGAAACGTATGGACATTGGATCATGCTTTCAAAAGCCTGTTATATGTACAATGGGGCTGATGGCCTCCTTCTGTACTATATGATTTTGTCATCCTACAAAGCCGAGGATACAATTTTAAAGCAGTCTTAACCACATATCCTATCACTGCCAAAGATCTGTGCATTTTCTAAGCTATACTGTTGACTGTGAAGTGCTTGCCTAAATTAAACATCTAAAGTTTGCAGGATAAAGAGGGATTGTAGAACAGATACTGGAGTACAGAGGAAATATCTGTGTGCAAAAGGGAGCTTTGGAAAGAATGATTTGCTTTTGTACACTATCTTTCACCACTTCAAGAAGCTCTTTAAAGATCCCACCACACTGTTTCTCCCTGGAGCCAATCATTACTCTGAACCAACGTCATGGAAACGGATGCAGTCATCATCATCTCATTGCTGTTTAATGGTTGTTGTCTCCTACAAGGTGGATTCCCATTTCCTATGACCTCATCTCACCTGTAAAGCTCTTCTGGACGTGTGGTACCATCAAGGGTGCTGTAGAACTAGACATTTATTCTTTCCGAATGATGTCCTAGCCAGGGCCCAAGTGGTCAAACCAAGATTTGTGCACATACAAGATCTCATAATTGGACTCAGCATCCCGAGAAAGCCAACTGATCCTAAACAGCCATTGTACCCTGAACAACTTGAAATTTTCACAGTTAAGAAACAGATGCATGTATTAGAGTCACAGAGATGTACAGCACGGAAACAGACCCTTTGGTCCAACCTGTCCATACCAACCAGATATCCCAACCCAATCTAGTCCCACCTGCCAGCACCCGGCCCATATCCCTCCAAACCCTTCCTATTCATATACCCATCCAAATGCCTCTTAAATGTTGCAATCGTACCAGCCTCCACTACATCTTCTGGTGTTTTTTTGTCAGTTTTGTTGGTTTGATTGAGTTGTTCATTGCATTTCTTATTGTCTGCCAATTAAAATATTTGCAAGTGCTTTACTAGATTGCTTAAGCATTTAAACTTGGGAATCACCAAGTACAGGTAAATGAGATTAGTGTTTGTTGGTCAGTATAGACCCAAGGGCCTGTTTCTATGCTGTATGACTCTATGATTTCTATGAAAAAGTTCCGATCTCTAGTTTCCCTGATGGTGTTAAGGTCTCTTCTGACCACGGCCGTCCTTTCCAGAGAGTAACCCCTTTTCACCACTCCTGGCAACTATTTGTAAACCTGCAATTAGAACAAACCAACTAGTTCCACATTAATGTTTGATCATGGCTTTTTCTGGATCTTGATTGGTTGAACGTTGAGCTGACTGTGTAAGTGGGATTGATGTAAGTGTGTGTGTGTGTGTGTGTGTGTCTGTCTGTCTGTCTGTGTGGGAGGGTTTGTATGCGTGAGAGTCAGTGAGTGTATGTGCATATGTATGTGTGTATATGTGAGAGTGAGTGAGCATATGTATGTGTGTATGTGTGAGTAAGTGAGAGAGCGTGCGTGTTTCTATATGTGAGTGAGTGTGTGTATATTTGTGAGAGTGAGTGTATGTGTGTACATGTCTGTAAGAGCATGTGTATGTGTGAGAGTGTGTATATATGTGTGTGTGTGAGTGAGAGACAGTGAGTCTGTGTGTGTGTATTTGTGAGATTGAGTGTATGTGTACACATGTGTGTAAGAGTGAGTGTATGTGTGAGAGTGGGTGTGTATGTATGTGCGTGTGTGAGTGTGAGAGAGAGAGTGCATGTGTGTGTGTGTGAGAGAGAGAGTGAGTCTGTGTGTGTATTTGTGTGAGACTGAGTGAGTGTGTGCGTGGGTGAGTGTGTGCGTGCGTGCACTTGTGTTTGTGTGTGAGAGAGAGTGAGAGTGAGTGTGTGTGTGAGTGAGACTGAGTCAGTGTGATAATCCCTCAGAGTGAGAATGAAGCTTGTTCATAGCAAGAACTGGTGTGTGTAGTCTGCTAACCCACACTGGGAGACCATCGTGCTGCATTCACTACATGGTCCTGGCCTGTTCTTATCATCCACCAGTGAGCATTTCAGAATGATTTACAGATCAACAACAAGCCTACGCTACCACCTCCAAGTTCCCCTTCCCAGCCACATGCCATCTGATTTTGAGATCTATTGCTGTTCCTTCACTGTCGCTGAGTCAGAATCCTGGTAGTCCCTGCATAATAGTGTTGTGGGTGTCCCCACACCATATGGACAGCAGCGATTCAATAACTTCTCCAGTGCAATAAAGGTTGACCCAGCCAGCAACACCCACATCCCACGAATGAATTGTTTAAAAGTAGCTCCTTCTATGACCAAGTTGCTGGGGTTTGAATGTTACCCAGTGTGCCATCAGTGGAATTTGCTTTGAATCATAAGCAAGTAAATACATTGGGATTAACAATCAACTCCCTGAGTGTGTCTGCACTGCCCAGTGTTCTATAAATACATACACCTGAATGTATTTGTCAAATTTGCATTTAAAAGAAAATCCACCCTGATTTTGTAAGAATAAAACTCCGTGGTATTTGTTACTGAGTTAACACATATACACCTCCCAACACCCACACTGAAATGAAACATCCAGGTAGTTCTTGGAGTGAGGGGTAAACTGAAGTCATCTCAGATCCTCTAAGGGGAATAATCATCTGCCAAATTGCTGTTCATTGGTGTCATGGCAAACAGACTGGCATAGAACTGTTATGGTACCAACATGCCCCCAACCTCCCCCTGTTTAAGTTTCCTTCCAACGCCAAAGATTGGTTATTCAGGATGGTACAACTGCCATGAAATAGCAGCCGAGTGTCAGTAAGCAGGAAGCGAGTTTACACAGACTTACACTGGATATACAGCTCTGAAACAAGCCATTCAGCCCAACTAGTCAATGCGTTTGTATTCCATTTGAGTCTGCCTCCATTTTTCATATGGTCATTAAGGACAAAAAAGGCTTTTTTGGCCCATCAAATCTGCACCAATAAACCTACTCCTGTCCCACTTTCCAACTCTTGGGCCATAGCCTTGAGTGTTACAACATTTCATAGAATCCCTACATGTGACCCATCTGGTCCACACCGACAGCTCCCCCAAAGAGCATCCCACCCAAATAGGATAGCATCCTAACCCTGTAACCCCACATTTTCTGTGGTTAACCCACCGAGCCTGCACATCCCTGAACAATTTAGCACGGCCAATCCACCCTGACCTACGCATCGTTGGACTGTGGGAGGAAACCCACACAGACACGGGGAGAACTCCACACCGACAGTCACCCGAGGCTGGAATCGAACCTGGGTCCCTAGCGCTGTGAGACAGCGGTGCTGACCACCCGAGCCACCATGCTGCCCAAGTGCTGTTGAAAGGTTGTGAGGATTTCCTGCTTCAACTAGCCTCCCAGGCAGTGCATTTCAGGCCTCCACCACCCTCAGGGTGAGTAAAAACCCTTTTCCTCGGGTTCCCTCGAAACCATAAAATAATGCCGCCTTGTTATTGACTCTTTGAGCTATGTCCGATCCACCTTGCCCATGCCCCTCAGAGTTAAATCATCTCTATCAGCAACAGCCTCCAAATCCTGCAGCCATCTTTGCTTCTAAAGGCTACAATTAGAGCTCATCCCAGCCTCTCTTCACAATCTCGAACTATTATTGTAACCTTCTCATTTCATCTCCTTGTCTAACTTCCCTTTAAATGCATCAAAGTCATGGTACTGAATTCCACATCCCTCCAGTCCCCGTAGTAAAGAAGCTCTCCCTGAATTCCTGATCAGATTTCTTGCTGACTATCTTATATTGATCCCCTCTCATTATGCGGTTTCTCCACAAGAGAAAACATTCTCTCTGTCTCCACCTCATCCAAACCTTTATCTCCCTCATCAAAAAGTCAGTCAGCTAAAGGGAGAGGGGGGGACAGGAGAAAGACAATGCTGTTGGATAAGTTTCTTAAGTGTATTACTTACTAAAAAGAAAAGGCACACTTGGGGACTCCCTGAATTGCCTTCTGATGAGTTTGTGCTTTTCAGTAAGGAATGGGGAGCTAGGGTTGAGATGCTGCTGGTAACTTGTGATGCTCGCCGATAGATTAATTGCTGTTGGTCTGGGATAAATCAGGCACGATGAATTGCTGCACAATTAGGCACCAGTGGGTAGGGGAAGGGAGGACAGAGATTGAAGGTGACAGTTGCAATCAGGCAGAGCAGACAGGGTGTTGGAGCTGTCACGAGGGCTGGAGATAGATTGCTGGCCTCCTACCCAAGTGCTGAATCACTCAATTTCCTAAATAGCAGTTTGTGACAAGCCAGTGAGATAGAACCTACCAACCTTGACACAGCTCAATAATGGATTCCTTGAACAGGCTGCAACTAGACAGTGGCTTTCGGCTAACTGCACTTAACAGCAAATGAGAAACTCGATCCAAAGACATTTTATCACAGAGATGGACAGCACAGAAACAGCCCTTCGGTCCAACTCGTCCAGGCCGACCAGATATCCTAAACTAATCTGACCCCACTTTCCAGCATTTGGCCCATATCCCTCTATCCTTCTCGCTATGAAGCGAGGTTGAGTAGGTTAGGATTGTTTTTATTAGAAAAAAGGAGATTGAGGGGGGACCTGATTGAGGTTTACAAAATCGTGAAGGGTATAGGCAGGGTAGATCGAGATAAGATTTTTCCCAAGGTGAAGGATTCAATAACAAGAGGTCATGCTTTCAAGGTGAGAGGTGAGACATTTAAGGGGGATACACGCAGCAATTATTTTACACAGAGGGTGGTGGGTGTCTGGAACGCATTACCACCAGGAGGTGGTAGAGGCAGGCACGGTAGGTTCATTTAAGATGTGTCTGGACAGATGCAAGAGTAGGTGGGGAGCAGATGGATATAGATGCTTAGGAATTGGCAGCAGGTTTAGACAGGGAACTTGGGCTGGCTCAGGCTTGGAGGGCTGAAGGGCCTGTTCCTGGGCTGTAAATTGTCTTTGTTCTTTTCTTTGTAAACCATCCCATCCAAATGCCTTTTAAATGTTGTAATTGTACCAGCCTCGACCACTTCTTCTGGTAGCTCATTCCATACCCGTACCACCCTCTGCGTGAAAACGTTGCCCCTTAGGTCCCTTTCATATCTTTCCCCTCCCACCCTAAACCAATGCCCTCTAGTTTTGGGCTCTCCGACCCCAGGGAAAAGACCTTGTCTGTTTTTCCCAAGGTCTTTTCCCTATCCATACCCCTCATGATTTTGTAAACCTCAATAAGGTCACCCCTCAGCCTCCGACGCTCCGGGGAAAACAGCCCCAGCCTGTTCAACCTCTCCCTATAGCTCAAACCCTCCAACCCTGGCAACATCCTAGTAAATCTTTTCTTATCAGTTTCATCCTTTACATGACATCATTTGCTCGTTGCTCAATCTGTGCAGCATCCATCTATTATTGGGAGTCAGGGTAAACAGATTCAATTGCAAATACAAAAATAAGGAAGTTACACTAAACCGCTGGTAATCAATGGTGAGCTCTCAACTGGAACATTGTTGGGATCTTTACTTCCTTCAGGTTGAGAGTGTGGTGCTGGAAAAGCGCAGCAGATCAGGCAGCATCTGAGGAGCTGGAGAGTCGATGATTCGGGCATAGGCCCTTCATCAGGAATCAGACTTATGCCTGAAACGTCGATTCTCCTGCTCCTCAGATGCTGCCTGACCTGCTGTGCTTTTCCAGCAACACACTCTCGATTCTGATCTCCAGCATCTGCAGTCGTCACTTCCTCCTTCAGGTTGGACAAGGAATGGGGGGGGTGGGGGGGGGGTGGGGGGGGTGGTGAGAATATCATCTTCAATTCTTAAAAGAATGAAATCTGACCCCATGTTGCCTGGGCGTGCCTATTTTCACTTTAACTGGGGCGAATTGGGGTCAGGTATGTAACCTGTTGTCCAGAGGTAACTTGATCAACGGCTCTTGGTTGATAACAACGAATTCATTAAAGTTCTTTGAACAGCCCTTTCCAAATGCAAAACCCACGCCCCCTGAAAAGCATAGGGGCAAAGCTTCAAGTATCTGCCAAGCTACTTGCCATCCTGACTTGGAAATATGTCACTATTCCCTCTGTGTTGCTGGCTCACAATCCTGAGCAGCATTGTGGGTCCACCTACAGCACATGGACCACAGCGGTTCAAGCTGGCAGCTCGCCACCACCTTCTCAAGGGCACTTAGGGACGGGCAATAAATGCTGGGCCCAGCCAGCGATACCTATGTCCCATGAAGGAACAAGACAAGTGAACTATTTCCAACAAAACAGATCGTCCCAGACACTGAAGGAGGGTGAGAAAGTTGGTTAGAAAGCTAGGAGAATCATGCGAGTTCCAGCAGCAATCAGCTTTCCTCATTGAGAGTGACAGGTCCCATTTTCTGATGTGTGAGACAGGTTTCTCGCTGGCGAGCGGCCTGTTTACATGCATTAGCTAAGTATTAATATATCCGGATGGCATCATGGTTACACAGTTTCCCACTCTGTGACCCAACGGATAGAAACGAGTTGGCAACAATTTCCCGAAGTGAATGTCAGAGTGATTATCTGATGAGCCCTGTTCGCTGCTTGATCTTCCAGATCTCCATCAGGTACCAACATCTCAGGACACACTCTGCAGGCAGCGACCATATGAATCTCCTCCACTCCCTGGTGCCAAAGACCCTCCGACTGGCAGGTCGGGGCAATTGACCGGGAATGTGCAGGGCAGCTGTGTGTCTGACCATGCGCCTTTAAAGATGGCACCAATGCCAGGAGTCCCAGATGGGTATTGCATACACCTGTGGTACATGGGAGAGCTCAACACATGGGGTACCAAAGGACCATGATGCTTCAGTGAATTTGGAACAAGGGTGTTATGAAGTTGAAGCAGTGTACCGTACCTTTAAGAGAGGGTGAAAGCTGTTTTGCACTGAGAACATACAGGCAACTATCATGTGACTGACGAGCAGTCTCAGAGTGTACTGGAAGATTGAAAATATGTAACATTTGGCTGTAAACTAGATACCTCAGTTATTTTGACCATCATTCAAATCTAACCAATCAGTTTAAATTATGCCCCATGATACTAAAACCCAATCAAGTTTGAATTTGTTGTTTTTGACAACATTGACCAATGAGACGATCCGATGTTTGGGGATATAAAGAAGCAGGCATTTTGAGAGTTAACCAGAGAGTAAACCACCTTTGAGAGAGACTGCCATTCAAAACACTCTCTATCAAAGGTACCTTTTTCATATTAGATTAGATTAGATTACTTACAGTATGGAAACAGGCCCTTCAGCCCAACAAGTCCACACCGCCCCGCCGAAGCGCAACCCAACCATACCCCTACATCTACCCCTTACCTAACACTACGGACAATTTAGCATGGCCCTGCATATCTTTGGACTGTGGGAGGAAACCGGAGCACCCGGAGGAAACCCACGCAGACACGGGGAGAATGTGCAAACTCCACACAGTCAGTCACCTGAGGCGGGAATTGAACCCGGGTCTCTGGCGCTGTGAGGCAGCAGTGCTAACCACTGTGCCACCGTGCCGCCCAAACATCTTTGCAGCAAAAGACCGGAGATGACCCAGGGAGATCTACAGCCAGAGGAATACAGACACCAGAGACGACAGCTACTGTCTGGTTTCGAAAATCAAGTTGATGTAACTTTAATAGGGGCATTTATTGAAACAGTATTTTGTTATAGAGATGGAGGAAGACCACAAACCTTTAACAGAAGGGAGGCTTACGGTTGTAAATAGTTGTTGCTTAATGTTTAATGTTTTTAGAGTTAAAGAATAAACTGATACTTTTTGTTAAAAGTAGAATTTTGGAGTTCTCTGTCATTCATGTTTTAACAGATTATGAGGCAAGGTGAGCTTTTCTGCGTGTTTGGTTTAATTAACAGAAGGATTCACCACTGCGCCGTAACAAGGGTGTGAGACAATAGACAATAGGTGCAGGAGTAGGCCATTCTGCCCTTCGAGCCTGCACCACCTTTCAATATGATCATGGCTGATCATCCTTAATCAGTATCCTGTTCCTGCCTTATCTCCATAACCCTTGATCCCACGATCCTTAAGAGCTCGATCCAACTCTTTCTTAAATGAATCCAGAGACTGGGCCTCCACTGCCCTCTGGGGCAGAGCATTCCACACAGCCACCACTCTCTGGGTGAAGACGTTTCTCCTCATCTCCGTCCTAAATGGCCTACTCCTTATTTTTAAGCTGTGTCCTCTGGTTCGGCACTCCCCCATCAGCGGAAACATGTTTCCTGCCTCCAGAATGTCCAATCCTTTAATAATCTTATATGTCTCAACCAGATCCCCTCTCAGTCTTCTAAACTCAAGGGTATACAAGCCCAGTCGCTCCAGTCTTTTGGTGTAAGGTAATCCCGCCATTCCAGGAATTGACCTCGTGAAACTACGCTGCACTCTCTCAATAGCCAGAATGTCTTTCCTCAAATTTGGAGACTAGAACTGCACACAGTACTCCAGGTGTGGTCTCACCAGGACCCTGTACAGCTGCAGAAGAACCTCTTTGCTTCTATACTCAATCCCTCTTGTTATGAAGGCTAGCATGCTATTAGCCTTCTTCACTACCTGCTGTACCTGCATGCTTACCTTCATTGACTGGTGTACAAGAGCACCCAGATCTCTCTGTACTGCCCCTTTACCTAAATTGATTCCTAAAGTAATCTGCCTTCCTGTTCTTGCCACCAAAGTGGATAACCATACATTTATCCACATTAAACTGCATCTGCCATGCATCTGACCACTCACCTAACTTGTCCAGGTCACCCTGTAATCTCCTAACATCCTCATCATATTTCACTCTGCCACCCAGCTTAGTATCATCAGCAAATTTGCTAATGTTATTACCAATACCATCTTCTATATCATTAACATATATTGTAAAAAGCTGCGGTCCCAGCACTGATCCCTGCGGTACCCCACTGGTCACTGCCTGCCATTCTGAAATGGAGCCGTTTATCACTACTCTTTGTTTCCTATCAGCCAACCAACTTTCAATCCAAGTTAGTACTTTGCCCCCAATACCATGCGCCCTAATTTTGCTCACTAACCTCCTGTGTGGGACTTTATCAAAAGCTTTCTGAAAGTCCAGGTACACTACATCTACTAGACCTCCCTCATCCATCTTCAGCGTTACATCCTCAAAAAATTCAAGAAGATTAGTCAAGCATGATTTCCCCTTCATAAATCCATGCTGACTCTGACCTATCCTGTTACTACTATCCAAATGTGTCGTAATTTCATCCTTTATAATAGACTCCAGCATCTTTCCCATCACTGAGGTCAGACTAACTGGTCTATAATTTCCTGCTTTCTCTCTCCCACCTTTCTTACAAGGTGGTACAACATTAGCCACCCTCCAATCCGCAGGAACTGATCCCGAATCTATCGAACTCTGGAAAAAAATCACCAATACATCCACGATTTCTCGAGCCACCTCCTTCAGTACCCTGGGATGTAGACCATTAGGCCCCGGGGACTTATCAACCTTCAGACCTAACAGTCTCTCCAACACCAATTCCTGGCAAATATAAATTCCCTTAAGTTCAGGTCCTTCAGCCACTGTTAACTCAGGGAAATTGCTTGTGTCTTCCCCAGTAAACACAGATCTGAAGTACCAATTCAATCTTTGTTCCCTGTAATATATTCCCCTGTTTCTGTCTTCAAGGGCCCAATTTTAGTCTTAACCATTTTTTTGCCATTCACATACCTAAAAAAGCTTTTACTATCCTCCTTTATATTATTGGCCAATTTACCTTCGTACCTCATTTTTTCTCTGCGTATTTCCTTCTTAGTAATCCTCTGTTGTTCTTTAAAAGCTTCCCAGTCCTCTGTTTTCCCACTTATCTTTGCTATGTTATACTTTTTCTCTTTTAACTTTATATGTTTCTTAACTTCTCTCGTCAGCCACGGCCACCCATGCCTCCTCCTAGGATCTTTCTTCCTTTTTGGAATGAACTGATCCTGCATCTTCTGCATTATACACAGAAATATCTGCCATTGTCCCTCCACTATCATCCCTGCTAAGGTATTGCACCATTGAACTTTGGCCAGCTCCTCCCTCATAGCTCCATAGTTCCCTTTATTCAACAGAAATATTGTCACTTCCGATTGTACCCTCTCCCTCTCAAATTGCAGATTGAAAACATACGAAGAGAAATCTTCCAAGAAGCTCACCAAAAATGACACTTTACCCATTCCTGGGGTAGGCCAGCCCCTTGTTTTAGTTTCAATAACTTTGCTTTGGTTCCTTTGGGCCATTCCAGAAACAAATCTCCCTGCAAAGTACTGCACTATAGAAATATGACTTTTACATCAGTTGGCCTACACTCCAATGATTATGTGGAGAGATAGAAAAGGAGATTTTCCATTGGGCCTCCAGTTTATCGTCTGATAAGCCTTTTAGTTTCACTTTTAGGTTCTCATTCTCTTCAATGTGTTCCATCTCAGAAAGGATAGAACAAGAGCCAATATTCAGACATTTTATAATAATTGATGTATAGAGTTTCCCTTCACAAGCACATAACTCCTAACCCAGCAATCACAGCTTTAGTCTGCTTATATTAAGCACAAATAAATCATCGATACAAGGCTCTGTGCACAATTAAACACGAGCAATATACAATTTACAGTGTAAATGGCAGAATCATGGAGTGAGTCCACTAGAAAGCATTTATAAAAAAAAGGAAAATTGGAAAAAGTAAACAATGTGGGGAAAACATTGTCATTTAAATTGTTGAACTCATGAATTTGGGAGGTTGTAGGGTGTGTTACAGAGTTTGAAAGGGTTGAGTCAGTTTTGGTTAGTTAAGGGTTAAATTTTCACACATATAATGAAGGTAAATGGGAACTGACTGATGTACAAAGTCAGGCTAAAAGTACAGGAGCTGCACTATCAACAAGATAGCCTTGGGTTAAATACAGACAATGTCTATGAAGGCTGTGAAAACAGCCAATAATGTGAGACATTTATGTTGTAATGATCTGTAAGAAGATTGAAGGTTTTTATTTTGTAATCAGCAGACTGAGTGATAAACCTGTACATACATTTGAAATAAATGATGGTTACCTGATTTCTTAAAGTCTTCTATCAGTTTGTCACCGAAAGTGCTTCCATTATTCAATAATCTTAAAGGACTAAGTTTTAAAGATTGTGAAAATTGAAAGATCACAGATACATGTGGAATTTCTTTGAAGAAAAGGTTTACGAGAGTGATATTGCAGATTTATGCTTTTTTAAAATACTTACCTGAAGAGACAACTAAGCTAAGTATATAGTCAGAGCCTTACTGACTGGAGGACTGATTTAACTTGTTACAGAAAAGTTGCATGCCTAGGTTTATGGCTGAGGAAATAATGTTTTGCTATTGGGAAGCCTGCCAAGAGAGAAAAAAAATTCCTTTGAGAGTCAAGAATACAGAACACTACAGCACAGTACAGGCCCTTCAGCCCTCAATGTTGTGCTGACCTTTTACCCTACTCTAAGATCAAACTAACCGACATACCCTGCATTTTACTACCATCCATGGGCCTATCCAAGAGTTGCTTAAACGTCCCTAATGTATCTGACTTTACTCCCACTGCTGGCAGTGCATTCCACACACCCACCACTCTCTGTGTAAAGAACCGACCTCTGACATCTCCCCTAAATCTTCCTCCAATTACCTTAAAATTATGTCCCCCTCGTGATAGCCATTTCCACCCTAGGAAAAGGTCTCTCGCTACCCTCTGTATCTATGCTTCACATCATCTTGTACACCTCTATCAAGTCACCTCTCATCCTTCTTCGCTCCAATGAGAAAAGCCCTAGCTCCCTCAACCTTTCTTCATAAGACCTGTCCTCCAGTCCAGGCAGCATCCTGGTAAATCTCCTCTGCACCCTCGCTAAAGCTTCCACATCTTTCCTACAATGAGGCGACCAGAACTGAGCACAATATTCCAAGTGTGGTCTAACCAGGGTTTTATAGAGCTGCAGCATAATCTCTTGGCCCTTAAACTCAATCCCCCTGCTAATGAAAGCCAACACACCATATGCCTTCTTAACAACTTGGTGGCAACTCTGAGGGATATATGGATGTGGATCCCGAGATCCCTCTGTTCCTCCACACTGCCAAGAATCCTGCTTTTAACCCTGTAATCGGCATTCAACTTTGACCTTCCAAAGTGAATCACTTCACACTTTTCCAGGTTGAACTCCATCTGCCATTTCTCAGTCCAGCTCTGTATCCTGGCAATGCCCTGTTGCAACCCACAACAGCTCTCCACACTATCCACAATTCCTCCAACCTTTTGTGTCATCGGCAAACTTACAAACCCCACCCTTCCGCTATCTCATCCAAGCCATTTATAAAAATCACAAAAAGCAGAGGTCCCAGAACAAATCCCTGCGGAACGCAACTGGTCACTGAGCTCCAGGCTGAATATTTTCCATCTACCACCACCCTCTGTCTTCTATGGGCCAGCCAATTCTGTATCCAGGCAGCCAGATTTCCCTGTATCACATGTCTGCTTACTTTCTGAATGAGCCTACCATGGGTAAACTCTTCAAACGCCTTGCTAAAATCCATGTACACCACATCCACTACTCTACCTTCACCAACAGTTTTGTCACATCCTCAAAGAATTCAATGAGGCTTGTGAGGCATGGCCTGCCCCTCACAAAGCCGTGCTGACTATCGCTAATCAAGCTATTTCCAAATAATCATAAGTCCTGTCCCTCTGATTTCTCTCCAATAGTTTTCCCACCACTGAAGCAAAACTGTCTAGTCTCTAATTCCCAGGGTTATCCCTATTCCTTTTTTTGAACAAAGGAAAGCATTTGCCACCCTCCAATCATCTGGTACTACTCCAGTAGACGGTGGATCATCGCCAAAGGCACAGCAATCGCTTCCCTCACTTCCTGTAGTAATCTTGGATATATCCTGTCTGACCCAGACGACTTATTTATCCAAATGTTTTTCAAAATTTCCAGCACATCCTCCTTCTTAACATTAACCTGTTTGAGCGTTATCAGCCTGTTTCACACTGTCCACACAAATGACAAGATTCCTCTCATGAGTGAATACTGAAGCAAAGTATTCATTAAGGACCTCCCCTACCTCCTCTGACTCCAGGCACAAGTTCCCTCCACTATCACTGATTGGCCCTACCCATCCTCTTGTTCCTCACATAAGTGTCGAATGCCTTGGGGTTTTCCTTAATCCTACCCGCTAAAGCTTTTTCATGCCCCCTTCCAGCTCTCCCAAGTCAATTCTTCAGTTCCGTCCTGGCTACCTTGTAATCTTCTAGAGCCCTGTATGATCCTTGCCTCCTCATCCTTAAGTAAGCTAACTTCTTCGTCTTGACTAGATGGTCCACATCCCTCGTCACCCATAGTTCCTTGACCCTACCATCACTTCCTTGCCTCAATGGGACAAACCTTGCAGCAAGTGCTCCCTAAGCAAACTCCACATTTCTGTTGTGCATTTCCCTGAGGATATCTGTTCCCAATTTATGCTCCACAGTTCCTCTCTCATAGCATTGTAATTCCCCCTCCCCCAATTAAATACTTTCCCATACTGTCTGCTCCTATCCATCTCCGGACTATAGTAAAGGTCAGAGGGTTGTGATCACTATCACCAAAATTCTCTCCCACTGAGAGATCTGACACCTGCCTGGTTCATTGCCAAGCACCAAATCCAATATGGCTTCCCCTCTAGTTGGCTTACCTACATATTGAGTCAGGAATCCTTACTGGACACACCTGACAAAGTCCACTTCATCCAAACTATTTGCACTAACGAGGTTACAATCATTATTAGGGAAGTTGAAGTCACCTATGACAACAACCCTGTTAGTCTTGCAAATTCCAAAACTTTCCTCCCAATCTGCTCCTCTGTGTCTGTGTTGTTATTTAGAGGTCTGTAAAAACTCCCAATAAAGTGACTGCTCCTTTCCTGTTTCTGACTTCCACCCATAATGACTCAGTCAACAAACCCTTCTCAATGAACTCCCTCTCTGGAGCTATTTTACCATCCCTGATTAGCAATGCCACTCCCTCACCTCCTTTACCTCCCCCCTCCCATTCCTCTTGAAACATCTAAACCCCGGAGCAACCATTCCTGCCCCTGTAATATTAAAGTCTCTGTAATGGACACCAAGTGGGAGAGTGGAAGAATCTGAGACTGCAATTTTCCCGAGAAGTTTCTGATATCTCCTCAGCGCATCGGAAAAGATTCCCATGATAGTCACATGTGTCTCATGAAAATAGCCTGTGAGTGCAGCATATCGCACTGAATGTTACTGCAAATCAGGGAAAATGTGTTACTTTACAATGAATGTCCTGGAGCACTTCTCTTTGTGGGCAGGTTTTCTCACATGGCTCACCTCATTATGTATCCACGATGAATCTATGGCACTTCACTCATGCTATTATACACAAAGCAATGGCGCAAGTGCCTACCAATGCCAGGGCCTCCCAGAATTCCTTGCACTAATGGGTACCATTTTTAAACCCCAGCCATGCATCCGGTCAGCTGCTGCCAATGTACTATGTACAAGGGGCTACTATGTACAGTGCATATATTAGGAAGGGATTAGTAAAGAAAAGCTTGAGTCACATAGATGAAATGGGTGAGACTTTATTGCAAATAACAGTTCATATTTACACATGTGAACAAATCAGGTTACAACAGCAGACCAGAGGCGAGGAATACTGCAGCAAGTAACTCCCCTCCTGACTCCTCAAAACCTGTCCACCATCTACAAGGCACAAACCAGGAGTGTGATGGAATACT
The DNA here is from genome assembly GCF_047496795.1 of Chiloscyllium punctatum. Taxonomy (NCBI): domain Eukaryota; kingdom Metazoa; phylum Chordata; class Chondrichthyes; order Orectolobiformes; family Hemiscylliidae; genus Chiloscyllium; species Chiloscyllium punctatum. Next base: position 74,437,091 of record NC_092764.1, read on the forward strand.
CCCCACTTGCCTGGATGGGTGCAGCTCCAACAACACTCAAGAAGCTGGACACCATCCAGGACAAAGCAGCCCACACAAATGGCATCACATCCACAAGCATCCCCTCTCTCCACTACTGATGCTCAGTAGCAGCAGTGTGTACTATTTACAAGGTGCACTGCAGAAATACACCAAAGATCCTTAGACAGCACCTTCTAAACCCACTTCCATCTAGAAGGGCAAGGGCAGCAGATACATGGAACACCACCCCCTGCAAGTTCCCGTCCAAGCCACTCGCCATCCCGACTTGGAAATATATCGTCGATCCTACACTGTCACTGGGTCAAAATCCTGGAATTTCCGCCTTCAGGGCATTGTGGGTCCATCCACAGCAGCCGTTCCAGAAGACAGCTCCCCACCACCTTCTCAAGGGCAACTAGGGACAGGCAATAAATGCTGGCACACCCAGCGATGCCAACAGCCCATGAATGAATAAACAAAAACAGGCTACTCATCCCCAACACCGCCCCATCTTTGAACCCTGTCCAAGGGAATGCTACTCTGTCTCTGATGCCCAATGCAGCCTAAGATCTCATTGCTCAGTGTGGGGGCATTGCATACTGAACAGTCTTCAAATGGTTAAAAATATTCACTTTTATTCTTCAACAATGCAGGTGAAGATAAAACAAACAGAAACAGGCCCTTTGCTTCTTGGAACAGACAGGAATCACCTGCTTTTTGAGCAACAACAAATGGACTATCACTAAACTGGTCACTGCCCCCAGCTCGTATCGACTGGAGCTGGGCGTCAGTTAAATTCTGTCTGGCTTTGTTGTACCTCAAGCTGCAACACTATTAACCTGAAGCTGATATTCCTCCTGACCAATGTCCTCACCTTCCTCCTCAGTCAGCTGCTGTTCTCCAATTATTCAGAGCCCATCACGCTCTTGCTTTCTCAGCTTCATGTTTCATACAACCCCCTACATTGTGGAAACAGGCCATTTGGCCCAACAAGTCCAAACCAACCCTCCAAAGAGTATCCCACCCAGACCTATTCCCCTATTAGTCTACATTTCCCCTGACTAATGCATTTAACCTTCACACCCCTGAACACAATGAGCAATTTAGCTTGGCCAAATCACCTGACCTGCACATCTTTGGACTGTGGGAGGAAACCAGAGCACCCAAAGGAAACCCACACAGACACGGGGAGAATGTGCAAACTCCACAAAGTCAGTCACCTGAGAGTGGAAATGAACCTGGGTCCCTGGTGCTGTGAGGCAGCAGTGCTAACCATTGAGCCACCGTGCCATCCCAGTTGTACACAGCACAGCATGCCAGAATATAGAAGTCCTCTACAGGCATCAATGACAGCAACAAGGGTACCTGGCACACACCTCTAAGACATGGCACCAGTGATCACCTATACATTTTAATGGAAACTTCTTCTATTGATGACTTTAGCTATGGTATACTAGGCTCTCAGAGCAATGTGCGGGCAGTCTATTGTGCCTTGCACCTGGGGGATGCCAGCTTTGTTGGTAGAGCCTACTACCCAGGCTGTAGCACTGACCTGGTCACAGGTCAGTGATTGTCCTGGGTGAAGGGGTTGGCCCTAATTGGCACCACCCTCTTTGTGAGGAGCTCCACAAAGCTGGGTGTGAATTTACCCCCCGTCCACCCACGTCCAGGGCCAGTGTCACAAACCGCACTGGCAGCTCCAGCCTGGCACAGCTTGACCGGGTGAACAACATTCTTTTTAAAAGGGTACTAGAGCCAGACCGTGCCAGGGTGTCTGGGCAAATGGGTGAATCAGGCTGGCATTGGTGGTGCGCCCATGAACCCTGGGGCCCAACGCGCAGTCACTGGCGTGCAGTTTGTACAATGGTGTAAGAAAACTCACTAGGCCTCACCTGGACAGAAATACCAACTTCTGGTAAGCTTGACCCCAATAGGTTTCTATGAAATAAAAATGAAAAGCAGAGGATATGCATCAGCAAAAGGAAATGCAGCAACATTGCAATAAATTTGTAAGATTCAGGAGCTGAATTAGGTCATTGGGCCCATCGAGTCTGCTCGGCATTTCAATCATGGCTGATATACTCCTCCCCCCATTTTCCTGCCTTCTCCCCATAACCCTTCATCCATTACCAATTAAAAATCTGTCCAACCCCTCCTTAAATTTACTCACTGTCCCAGCATCCACCACACTTTGGAGTAGGGAATTCCACAAATTCACAACCCTTTGGGAGAAATAGTTTCTCCTGAACTCTGTTTTAACTTTGCTACCCTGTACCCAAAGACTATGACTTCTTGTTCTAGAATGGCCCACAAGAGGAAGCATCTGCTCTAAGACTATTTTACCCACACCTTTTACCATCTTGAATGTCTCAATTTGATCTCCCCTCAGTCTTCTAAACTGCAGAGAGTAGAGGCCTAAACTGTTCAATCTCTCTTCATACAACAAACCCCTCATCTCTGGGATCAATCGAGTGAACCTCCTCTGAACTGCCTCCAATGTTACCTCAAATCAGGGGACCAAAGCTGTGCACAATACTCCAGGTGCGGTCTCACCAATACCTTGGATAGTTGCAACAATACTTCCTGAACTTTATGTTCTATTCCTTTAGCTGTAAAAGTCAAAAATATGGTGCTGGAAAAGCACAGCCGGACAGGCGGCATCCAAAGAGCAGGAGAATTGACATTTCAGGCATAAGCCCTTCATCAGGGTGGTATTCCCATGTATGTACTGTCCTTGTCCTTCTAGATAGAAGTGGGCGTGGGGTTGGAAGGTGCTATCAAAGAACCTTTGGTGAATTTCTACAGTGCATCTTGTAGATATTACACACTGCTGCTATTGAGCACCGGCGATGGAGGGAGGGGATGCGGTGCCAATCAAGTGGGCTGCTTTGTCCTGGAAGGTGGCGAGCTTTTTGGGTGTTGTGAGAACTGCCCCCATCCAGGCAAGTGAGGAGTATTCCATCACAGTTCTGATTTGTACCTTGTAGGTGATGGACAGGCTTTGGGGAGTCAGGAGGTGAGTTACTTGCCGCAGTATTAGAGTCCCTACAGTGTGGAAGCAGGCTCTTCAGCCCAACCAATCTACACCAGCCCTCCGAAGAGTAACCCACCAGACCCATTTCCCCTCTGACTACTAATGCACCTAACACAATGGGCAATTTATCATGACCAATCCACCTGACCTGCACATCTTTGGACTATGGGAGGAAATCCACATAGACACAGGAGAATGTGCAAACTCCACACAGTCGCCCAAGGCTGGAATCAAACCCAGGACCTTAGCTCTGTGAGGCAGCAATGCTAACCACTGGACCACCACGGGGCCATTCTGGCACCTGATCTGCTGTTGCAGCCACTGTGTGTATGTGGTGAGTCTGATCAATGGTAGCCCCAAGGATATTGACTGTGGGAGATTCAGCGATGGTAACACCGTTGAAGGTCAACGGGCATTGTATACAGAAATGTGGTGATGACAGTGAATCAGAATACTTACAGTCACATTTCTCTATTTTAATACTTAGCTCCATAATGAATCCCACTAAAAGTATTATCTAATGTCATTCATTTTTTATAAAAATCTCATTCTTGTTTCCTCAGGCAAGATTGATATTCAGATCCCTTTATGATTGGAACTAAAGTTGAGCTTGGAATTATGATATAATGAATCCAATTCATGGCCTTTTGCTCTTGAACTGTAATACTTGCCATTAAAAGAAGCTTCTTCCAGCCAGCAGAAATGAGCTGTCATTCCCCCACGCTACTCAATGACAATATAGTACTGAGCCTCCTGCAATAAATCATCGCCAAGTATTTCTGCTGAGACAGGAGGGCAGTGCCGGGTCAGAATATTATTGAATTGGCCCGTGCTGCTGAGCTCAGTTCATGGCTATATTGTCTCACTCATTTAAAAATAGCAAAGGCAATGAAACATTCATTCACCAATTACCCATCTGAAATGTAGCAAGGCCGAACAGGAAGTATCTCATTGCGCGTCCTCTGCTAATTCCCCCTTGGCATCTGTGTGTTATGTCTCCTCCTACAGGTGACTAAATGACCTGACGTTACCTGGATGGACTGCATTATGACACTTACAAGCTTCCATACTAAGGGCTCTGGTGATAAATGCAAGTCTGATGCCCATCAGTGACCCGCTGAATCCCATTATGCTCCGGCTCTCACTTTGCCGGTGAGCCCTTGGTAGAGATACAGTTAGCCCGTTTAAATTCTCCGGTGTATCAGGCTCAAAATAGGCACAGCCAACACACCATCAAATAACTGTAACCACTATCACTGACAGAGGCAGAGAAGAGGACACATTTGCCTTTTTGTAGCAACTTTCACGACCTCAGGCAGGTCAGCTAAGTATTTTTGAACTGTGCATGGGGAATGAGGTGGGAATTCATTAAAAACAAAGCAAAAATTTTGAAACAACAATATTACAGCAAGAACCCCTGAAAACTCTCACTCACTAACATGCACTACCTCAGTGTAGCAAAACCACCCCCTGCTGTTAAATCCAGTGATTGGGAACAGATTTAAAAATGTTGGGGTGCAGATGCCTCATGACTGTCCTAGCATTATTTTCTATTTTTGTGGTGTGGGAAAGACAGTGGCTAATCCACGAGATTAAGAAAGACTGCTGGACAACTTGGCGAAAAGAATTGCAAAGACGCGCTTGAGTGTTTCGCCGGACGCTGGAGAAGATGCGAGTTCAAGCAGAACTGCATCACCCCAGGAAGAAGCATCAGACTCTGCTACAGAAGAAATCAAGAAGAAATTTTCAAGTGGTATGGTCTGACCAAGGAAGTGAACATGTTGGTCTCACTGCAAGCATTGAGGACAAATGAAGATATCCAAGTCAATAACTGAGCCGACGCCCTTCGACACAGAAAGATTGAGAGATAAACTCCGCCGACACAGGTTAAAGATGTGTTGCGTAAGATGCCATGGACGCTACCATCAAAATGGGATGACCAATGTCCACAAATACATGACACTCAGTCAAGATGACATTGCCTGACTCAGATTGCAAACAAAAGGGCGCATTATCGCAACAAAGTCACCATCCTCCACACGGGAAATTTGGGAGATTACGATTCCTCCTGAGCTTGTAATGGACAGCTGCCGGTTTCAGACAGGGCGATATCTCCATGAAGGAAGTGCAGGAGAATCAAGAGCCTCCGGTTTAGGAGGACTTTGGAACCTCCCACTGTCAGAAACACAGTCAAAGGTAACAGTCTTCAGACCTCTGAAGAGATTGCATTCTGGAAAATCAGTCAAACCTCAAGACAGCCTGAATCTGTGAAGTTAGAGTCTGATGGAGAGAGAGGGAGGGTAGTGGCAAACATAATTAAGTAAGCAAATATTGACAACAGGAAGAAACCTTGGCAGGAGAAAGAAAGGGTTAATATTGAGGAGTGCATTAAGCACCAATCGGGACAATATCATGTGGACCCAGGCAGGGGAAACAACTGAAGATCTTCCAGTAGAAACTCATATTAAGGTCTCCTCATACCCACAGTATAAAGGTCTATCATTCCAGTATAACTTTGACCTTGTTGTTATCATGCAGTATACTACATCTTGCTTACTTCTCCATGGATTTGCCTGTGTTTTCCTGTCCCACGCGAGACAAAACAGACCCTATAGATCCCTCCCATCAAAGAAATTGGTGGCAGCAGATGGATCTAACTCTGTAATGGGTTGCATTGAGGTCCATCATAAAATGCTCATCTCCTGAGATGTTCATAATCTCCAAATCGCCCAGATCCCAAAGTCTACATGACCCTCCAATCTTCCATCCCACACAAAGTTCCACTTCCTGTCACCCTGTCCTTGCTGGCATCCTCATCTCTCATTGTGTTACCACTCACTTGGGAAATGCATTGATTCTCAAATCTCATCACTCCCTGAGATGCCACATAAGTTAATGCTTTCATCAAAGTCCATCAAGTGCCCAATTTACCTGGACAGAAAACATTGCCCACGTTCCTATTTTTAACAATCTTGGGCCAATGGGCTGAGGAGTAGCAAATGGAATTTAATCGGAATAAATGCAATTTAGTAAATTTGCATTTTCGTAAAACAAACAAGGGCTAGACTTATACAATTAAAAGTAGGGCCTTGGAAAGTGTTTTAGAACATAGAGACCTTCTGTTTCAGGTACATAATTTTTTGAAGTTTGGATCACATGTAGTTTGGGGGGTTAAGAAGGCGTTTAATATGCTTGCCTTCATTGCTCAGACCTTTGAGTCTACGGGTTGGGATGTTATGTTGAGGTTGTACAGGATATTGGTGAACCTTCTGTTATGAAGGTGTAGTGGTACAGTACCTTTAAGAGATTTGAAAAGCTAGCAAAACTGCCTGACACAGCACAAAGTGTTCTGAACAAGGTAACAATGTAACACATGGTCGAAACAAATGGAGTAGATGGGTTGCCATGAGACAAAAACAAATTCAAATTCAGCTAATCAGTTTAAATTGTGCTCCAAGATACCAAAATCCAATCAAGTTTGAATTTAGTATTTTGATAATATTAAAACCAATGAAACGATCAGATGTTTTGGGGTATAAAACCGGACATTTTGAACAGTTAGAGAGAGAACTGCCATGGAGACTGCTAGCCCAAGAGCTCTCTGAGAGATACCTTATTGGGTTAGGTGTTTGCACAGCAGGACATCAAAACTGACCTAGAGAGAATCTACAGAGGAAACTCTGCAAAACTGACTGGTTTTGAAACATGATTTTTTTTATCAAACTAGTGTTGTAGAGGGGCAGATAAAAGATAGGCTTAAAAGAAAGGAGTTGTAAATAGTTGTTAGTTTTAATATTCTCTGTTGGACTTAAAACATAAAGTTG